>NC_141818.1:35094485-35191985 GCF_982586985.1 Callionymus lyra
TATTGCACTGTAATTTCAACACCCTCATTGAAATATATTTTTTTATATCACATTTATTTAATGGTTTACATCTAAATATAGTGTGTATGAAATAATATTGATTTTTTTACAGTTAACGTGCAAATGTTCAGTGTTTTATTATCTTTGTGTTTCAATTGAAACTGCTGCTGGATTAGATACGATTTAGATAAGATTAGACTTTATTAATCCCTCCGGAGATCTCCTACGGGAAATTAGGTCTCCATTACACAGCAGACAATGACAAGGTGCAGCAAGTTTCATAAAAGCAAGAACAAAGCTCATGGACCTCGTTTGTCTCGCGACTTTAAAAAGCAACAATTATTTCACAGAGTAAGCACATCTCAACTTTGTTTATTTATTTTTTTCACACCAATGTCCATACATGGTCATCTAGTTGAGAGGAAATATGTTTATAGATATGTTTGACCCATGTGGAATGCAATTGCATTCTAATTTCAGCACAGCAGCAGACATCATCCTTGTCAGTTTGCTGCAGTCAATACTATTAATAAAGATTTTAATGGTACTTTAGGGGGACATGATGCCGACAAAATGGCCAAAAATGCACCTCATTACTTCAGAAAGTGTCAGTGTCGTAAAAAGGTCTTAAGAATTAAATGAACAAACTCTGTGGTAGAGTTTTGTTTTTGACGATACTGAAATAAATGATTAAACATACGTAGAAAAATTAAGATTTTTACAAGTTCATCAAGCTTTTTCGTTAATTTCTTTCTTAGACGCCTTTTTTTAGAGGAAAAATAAGAACATAGACATAGAGTAGAGAGGTTAGGCAGAAAAGATGAGAAACATTTTCGGTCAGAGAAAAGAGATGCATCATGGGAGAAAAAAGCACACTTACTTAGGGGGACACAAAATGTGGAACCAAGCAACGTTGCATGACGAATTAAAAGTTTAAAACTTCAAATTTATCTATTGGGAAGAAAAATGATCCGACCTCCAAAAGCTGTCCATGAAGCAAGAAAATAAAACTTGCAAAAACATATAAATAGTCACATTTATTAAAATGACAACAGGAATAACTGAACTTTAAAATAAAACATAATTATAACTTTTTAAGCCGAAATCAAAGAAGAGAACATCACTTGTTGGGAAGAAAAAAATGTGTTTGCTGGAGAAAGTTCACAACTATCTTGTAAAAATGTGTTACATCACTGTCTCTCCTGTGTTGCTCGAAGACGTATTGTTCCTTCTTTATCACTGCTGTTCATGAAGTGGGACACCATCCCATAAAGAAGAGGTCTGAAAATAAAACATCGATTGAAAGAAATGCAGAAATTGTGGTGAAATGACGTTAGTATGGAATGACACTTACACAGATCTTGAGCTGGCGTCTTCGCAGACGTGCAGCTCACTTGCCAAGAACTTCCTGTCCAAGGGGACGTCAGGCTGGCCTGACTCTAGGACAACAAACATTGACATGGTGTACATTAGCAAGTTGTTGAGCTCCAACTGACTTAAGTGAAGAAAATAAATGATGACATACCTGCCGTGAGCACGGACGACGAGTGTCGGTACTGGTTGTACTCCAGGTACTCTCGAATCAGTTCATTGATCAGCAGGTTTTCATGTGACAGTTGTGGGCGAGGCTGCCGTTGGTCATCCAGAGCAGCGAACACCTCCGCCCGGATCCGAGCCTTGATTGGACCGAGCACTCCTTTGGACTCCAGGGTGTCCCTGACAGCTAAACAATTACGTTCAAGTAAGGATGGGTCGGATGAATCCATGCTAGAGTTAGATTTACACCCTGTAACGCTTGCATTTCCTGACTAACTCACATTTCTCCGATCCTTAAAACTCTTCACTGGCTTCCAGTTTCTTTCAGGATCAACTTTAAATTCTGGTTCTTACTTTCAGATCTATTCATGGTCAGACTCCTCCTTACATCAGTGATCTGATCCAGCCTTACACCCCAGCATGAGCTCTGAGGTCTGTGGATCAGAATCTACTGATGGTTCCACGCACACAGTTCAGGACCAGAGGAGAGAAATCCTTCTAGGCTGTTGCTCCTAAGCTTTGGAACGATCTTCCTCTCCCTCTGTGTTTGATGATCTACTGACTCCTTCAAGAAACATCTTAAGACGTTTTTATTTGTTCAGGCTTTTCCTTGATTTTCTGGAACTCCTGTTGTGTTATCAGTTTTATCTTGATCTTTAAAGTATATACTTTATTGAATATTGTTTTGATTGTTTAAGCGCTTTGTGACCCTGGTCTGGAAAAGCGCTATACAAATAAGAATTACTTACTTACTTACTATTACAAAGACACGGTTCCTTCTTGTGATGTCATAGATATCGAAAAAAACCCGTAAACCCTTGCAGGAGCAATGGTTGTTATACCCTGCAAGCTAAGATATATTGGCTCTTAGTTAGCAAAATAGGGTGTAATAAGCGTAATTTTGTTTATTTTACAGACTCTGTAAATCCTTTATAAAATAGCAAAACTATAATTTCTAACATCAAATAAAGGACATTTTGTGACAAGAGAATCTTTTATTTTCTTTATAAATGTATGCATTACGGTGTCGAATACAGTCCGTCTATCGGAAATGACACATGGGTGACAATAAAACGATAATGTTAATATGGATTGTACTTGGCCAAATAGCTTATTCTGAATAACTTTTTTTTTTAAGTAAAATAAGTTTTCTACGAATGACTTATTAGGATAAACATTGCGTTTAATTACAAATAACACAGGGACGTTTATAAAATAGAATATCGGACCCCTACGATGTTAATAAAGTATATTATACAAGTTTATACAAACAGACAGTTTTAAAGAAAGAGACTCACCGCACTTAAGCTCAGGGATCGTCGCCATTGCAACAAATGTAAACAAGCGGTTGATTCTTGTTCTTTGTATCTGCACCAAAATGACAGTCCTCGTTTGCCATCTAGTGGTCAGTATTGGGCAACTACAACAAGTGAACTGAAACTCCACTCGAGGGGCTCTTATTGTGACTCGCAGATTTGGATACAGCTCTGAATGTGGTACATTATTGATGATTAACTTCTATTTTTATGTTTATTTGATGTCAAAGTTGTGCTTTTCTTTTTAAATAAATTACCATTAGCACATATTTATTTTGTTTCCACAAACACACTTCGGATTAGCTGTGGAATATGTTTGAGTGAATAGCAAAAATGTAATTTACAATTTAAAGAAGTAGTAGAAAATAAATATTTTGATGAAAGTTTGTTGCCATTTTACACAAATTATGCAAAAACTGAACTAAAGCAAATTCATTCAGCACAAGAATATATTGTTTTATTTTATTATTTTCCTTTAATTGAATAATACAAACAATAATAAAACTTAATCTCAAATCTTAACACTAAACAATTGGTTCTTTCATATCTCATCAGCATTCTTCACACACATATGAAGTTTTAAAACTATATGATTTCATTAATAATTTCTCAACAAGTCTATATTGAATTGTTGTGATATTTTGTGTGATAATAGTCTACATCCTCTAGATCTATGTTTTGAGCTTTAATACGTCTATATTTTGCCAGCGCTCCTGGCTGTCTCCAGTCAGAGAAGATTGGTTTTCGCAGACAATACAAAAGTCGGCAGTTTGACTGAATCTCTCAAATATCTGGGTGTGGTGGACAGACCTGAGGACTATTGCACAAAAGAGGGATAAGGGATCATGCTATCTTGGTTACCCGGCTCAATTCAACTGGCTCACAAGCTGACACCTGATTGGTTAACTCATGTGTGCTTGACTGGTTGGAACAAAAAACTACACCACCCTGGGCCTTTTCTGGACCAGTTTGAAAACCCCTGCTCTAAAACATTCAACTAGAAGCTCGGTTATTAACATATGTGTGATCATTACAACATACTCTGATTACCTTCAGACAGTTACTCTCGGTCATATAACATATATATATATAATCTAAGACCAATAAAAACATTATCAGTAGTGTTAGAGTTGAAACTAACAACGGGTGGATATGTGGTGGCGTAAAGGGTTATTGGTCCAAGATCATTGACATCATCCTAGAGGCTACTGGAGAAGCCACATACACACTGAGAGACAATCATCTTAAGCAATGAGATTGGGAAACATCTTGTGAAATCGTCTTGGCCGAGTGTCCAGACACGAGTCATACCAAGGAGGTCCGGAGGGCGGACCCCACTGTGTCCTGTATAAAGTCAAAGTGAATGCTGTAAGAATGTGATGAACGTACGGATTGCTTTGAGAATTACCTGCTGGGCTTCGACCCACAGTTAATAAAATCCATCATCCCGTTGACCTGGTCTGGGTTCACTAATTTCCACTCGACAACCTCTTGCTTCCTTCTTCTATATCAGGGGTGGGCAAACTCGGTCCTCAAGGGCCGCAGGGTGTGCAGGTTTTCGTTCCAACCGATCAAGAGGACACATTTTGACCAATCGGGTGTCTAAGGAGTGTAATCAGTTGATTGTCAGTCTGGTGTTGCTTGTTTCAGCTGACACCTCATTGGTTAAAATGCGCATCCTTGTTCGGTTGGAACAAAAACCTGCACACCCTCTCTTCTGCTATTGTTGATCTTTGCCAAGAAGTTTAGGTTCTACGTCATTGGTGCTCCGCCCTCTAACGGCTTCGCTATTGGTTTACCCCGAGGCACCGCCTCGTCTCTGATAAAGCTTAATGAACTCCCCACCCAGCAGGGGGCAGTCCACTTCCTATAAAGGCGGGAAGCACCCGCCGCACTTCATCCTTTTACAACTCAGCGAGAAAGCTCCTGACAGT
Organism: Callionymus lyra; assembly: GCF_982586985.1. Taxonomy (NCBI): domain Eukaryota; kingdom Metazoa; phylum Chordata; class Actinopteri; order Syngnathiformes; family Callionymidae; genus Callionymus; species Callionymus lyra. The sequence goes on from NC_141818.1 coordinate 35,099,272, forward strand.
GGAATGTAATGATGGCGAATGAATATTGAAGTGAACCATGTGTGCACGAAGACTCCCTGAAGAGGAGACACACATGTCTGCTTCGTTTTGCCTAGAGGCCCAAATCACACGTGATGATTATGTGGCCTTCCGAGCGCTTCCCACGGCTTTTGACAGTGACGGGAAGCGTTCGAGGCTTGTCGACCCATGCCCCTTCAGATCATGATTATGATCAACACAGGTTAATGCCATGTTGTTTAAGAAAACAAACAACATGGCAGTCCTGTGCGGTGCACTCGACAAGCTCACGTTCCAACATGTTGGACCCTGATGAGTCGAGCTGAGTCGTCCCTCGATCATGAACAGACGTCGACGAGAAGGACGACTGGCTCGCTGCATGGAGTCGACCATGAGGTATGCGAGAGCGATCAGGTAAGTATCTCTTGCAGGCCACATGGCCCTGCTGCAGCGCACTCGACGGGTTCACTTGAGAGAGGTGTTAGTGCGCATGTGTTTCCGCCTGTGAGTGTGACGTATTCACAGGCGTCATTAGAAACTTTCGCCGCTAATGCTAAGCTAACATGCTCCGCCGTTCATAGACGGCGAGAGTTTCCTCTCAGAACACAGTTCGGAGGAGGTTTTAAACCCCTTCGTCCGGGTCATGCCGAGACTGTAATAACGGAGTCTGTCCACACGAATGAAGGGCAGACTCAACCATGTGTCTTGTTTCCAGATAAGCAAATGTCCACGAGACCGGCTTGATCAGCTGTGTTTACTTCACTTCCGTGTTGACATGCGCTGACGGGGTTTGACCGCCGATGAGCGTTGTCAAAAAAATCCCGGCGCCATGGATGACGTCACGTTTGGCGGAGAAACGTCATGGATGACGTCACGTTTGGCGGAGAAACGTTTGGCGGAGAAACGCCATGGAACGGACGCACCATTGAGAGGAATGGCCCGGCAGGAGTCGGCGCAGCTCCGCCATCACCTGCATGGGCGTGATGACGAGGCGCGACGGGGATACGGCGCTCGGAGACGGAGATCCCGTTCGTCGGCCTCATCATCAGGTGCTTGGGGGAAGCGTCACCAGAGACCAGCCACCCCAGCAGCACCAACAACATCGGCAACAGCGGCGGCGTGCGACGAGTGAGCGTCACCAAGATCCAGCAGCAGCGTGAGCCGGGGAGCTAGCAGCCGCAGCAGAGTCGATGGCCGAGGGCTCCCCCCCCCTATTCATTCAAGGGCATGTGTAGGGAATAAAACAAGAGAACGTATGACGTTTCTGTGGTTCGTTCTGAGAGAGATGTTAGTAGTGTGCATGTGTTTCCGCCTATGAGTGTGACGTATTCACAGGCGTCATTAGAGACTTTCGCCGCTAATGCTAAGCTAACATGCTCCGCCGTTCATAGACGGCGTGAGTTTCCTCTCAGAACACAGTTCGAAGGAGGTTTTAAACCCCTTCGTCCGGGTCATGCCGAGAGTGTAATAACGGAGTCTGTCCACACGAATGAGGGGCAGACTCCAACCACATGTGTTTTGTTTACAGACGAGCAGAGGTCCGCGAGACCTGCTGAGTCAGCTGTGTTTACTTCCGCGTCGACCAGCGCTCGTGCCCGACAGAGCTTGACAGCTGAGGTGAGTGGAACTAGTCCGGACATGTCTATGTTGATCAGAGGTTGTTCCTTCCCCCACAGCGCTGTCAACAAGCACTGGCACCGTGGAGGACGTCACGTTTGGCGGCGGAAAAGAGGAAACGCCATGGATGACGGTAGATGCCGACGGGGAGAGGCGATCTCCTCCCAGAGGTTCTCTCATTGGGTGAGATCGGCCATTATCCGGGCCTACCGAGCAGCGGGTGGATCCGCTCCTAGCGGTCTGAGGGCACATTCCACCCGTGGTGTAGCAGCCTCAGTGGCTCTTTTGCGGGGTGTGGCAGCAGAGGATATCTGCTCAGCTGCCTCTTGGGCCACGTCTACCTTTACTAAGGCCTATCTCCTCGACGTGACGGTGGGATCAGTAGCTCATACGGTTTTGAGCGCTGCTGTGCCCCCCTCAAGGCCCACGGCTCCAGTGGACTAGCGATGCTGCTTCAGGAGCGGCGTCCAGCTGGGGGTACATTTATCCCGTCAGGCTTCGCCTTTGGGTTAAACCAATAGCGAAGCCGTTAGAGGGCGGAGCACCAATGACGTAGAACCCCTGAGTTATCTATCATAACCTCAGGTTCTACGAGTTGGTGCGAAGCCCTCTAACCTCGTCGCCCAGCGGCCGCCCTTCTCGCTGAGTTTTCAGTTGGAGGAAGTGCGGCGGGTGCTTCCTGCCTTTATAGGAAGTGGACTGCCCACTGCTGGGTGGCGAGTTCATTAAGCTTTCTCAGAGACGAGGCGGTGCCTCGGGGTAAACCAATAGTGAAGCCGTTAGAGGGCTTCGCACCAACTCGTAGAACCTGAGGTTATGATAGATAACTCAGGGGTTTTAAACACATTGTAGGATTGTTTGTGTGGTGTCAGTATAAAAGAATAAAATAAGATAACCCTCAAAACAAGCAATAGAAAAACAGAACCATGACCAGGGCAGCCATTCTGTTTTAATTCTGAGTGTCTTTCCTGTCACAAACGTTCTGTGTTCGACAGCCATGTGTATATACACTTTGTTTTTGCTTTCATTGTTGGTTTGTTTTGTGTTTCTTCCCTTTAATAATTTAGTGCAACTGCCATAATTTATGATTCTCCGAATCTCAACATAATTAGTTTACTCAAGTTGTGTGAGTCCCTATCAAACTCCCACACACCATAGGCACCTGGGTTCAACTCTCAACGACTGGTTTCGCAGGTTTTAAGGGAGTGTGTAATTCACTTACAGGAATATTGAATTTCTCCAAAGGCGTATCCGAGTATTTGTCAGTTCATCCAACCAGCCGCACACCACAAACCAAGTGAGTCTGAGACCAGAAAACATTTTAATCTCTTAGATGTTCAGTTACAGTTCAACACTCCACAGAGTCCAATATCCAATTTAATTCCACCTGCACAAAAAAATATATATATATGTATACAGAAATCAGAGAGGTCCAGACTATCGAGGTGATTCTGTCAATGTCCGCGTTTATCTCACATTCTAAGCCAGAATTTTGAAGTTTAAGCAAGAAAAAAGTTTATTTAAGAGGACATATGTATGACAAGATAAGATCCACCATGTTTTTAATTACTGGTGGCAGAGGATGAAGTATAAATTTAGAACCATATGCCAACGTCATCTCCCAGGCGTCCACCCACCGAACATTCACCCCTTGAAACAGAGCTTTAAGTATCCTATTATGCTGCATCGTGGTCCAGTCACTGTTATATATTGCTTTAGAATTCGACAGGTCTTTGATATTCCCATTCCGGATGACAACCAGTGTTCCTGGAGACCTGTTAAGCAATTTCACAATGGCCTTGCGGATTATCAGCATTCTTCTGAGAAAGAGCTCATCAGGAAATGAACCAAAGTGAGCCCAGAGGCCCACAATGATGACTGTGTCTGGACCTCCCTCGATAGCATTCAGCTCATTAGCAACATAACGAATCTTACTGACTGAGAGTGAACGAATGCGAATGGGAACACTGTGAGTGTGGTACATCATGAAGATGTTGTTTGCATCGTCCGTGGCCATGTAAGGTCCAGTCTTTGGGGCAGTATGCAAATCAAAGTTCTTGAGATCTAAAAGAGAAAACAAACAATTAATTAAGGATTTAAAAAAAATGTATTAACGTGTCACCACAATTAAGATGATCTACCTGGAAGTGTGGTAACAAGGTATTCGTACCACTGCCTGACGGTGGAGTCTCCATACATGTAGATCTTCTTTCCTTGTAGACATTTACTCATGGAAGCGGAGTTACTAAAATGCTGAACTGTGGTCCCATCCAGGGCCTCCCACTTACTGCCATAGTAAAACCCAGAATGTCTCCAGTTCTGCACTTTTTTGTTCTGCTCTGATTGACAAAAAAGACGATTTTGATTAATTGTTAAAAACAAAAAATCCATTAAACATTGATTATTTCTACTTTGGTTACCTTTCTCTTGTGGCAGCACATTCACCAACTGTGGTCCTTCAGATTTGAGTCTCACTTTCATGTTGAATCCACTGAAAAAGTTACACATAATATGTGAATGAAAAATACATTTGTTGGTGTAAATAAGATACCAAGGAAACCTTCAAATTCTTTCAGTAGATACCGCACAGACCTCCCCTTTTTTTAAATTACAAAATTATAATGAATTTACTATGTTTGCATTGGACCAAGACCTAAAACCAAAAAAGCTAAATTCTGTTTAGTTCTCTAACTTAACTAAAGATGAACTGGACTATAATGTCACCTTGAGAGAAACATTTGGACTTTGTGTGTCCTGTTGCTCCAATCCACCCTGTCTACTGTGAAGCTGACAGACAAGGAATTGTTGAGATTTCTGACAAAATTAAGTTGATCAAAGAGAACCCCCCCTAGCCCCCTCTCGCTTGAACGACGTCCTTTCGAGCAGGCCCTTTTTTAAAGTGTTTGTAACTGTTAAATAAAATATGTTGCTTATAGTTTTATCACAATAAACATCTAGTCATGCTTTCTGCGGCTCTGGAAGGAATGTGTCCAGTTACATGTGCACAGTCTGACAAGATAAGCAGGTTGGTCTGCCTGTGCAGGCTCTTATGCCGCGCTCACTGACTCATACAGAAGACTGGTCTTTGCTGGCTGTGCCCAGCAACAAATGAACAAAGTGTTTGTATTCAAGTCTGTCATTCTCTGAGCTTTAAATAAAAAGCCAGCAAGGAGATAGGAACATCAGTGTTTTGGGACGAGCCGTGAGAAGCGCCCCCATTCCTTGCTGGTGGTAAACTCTGGATTCTGACTCTGTTTGTTATTCTTACACTGTTCTCATTCCTCATTAATTTAAGGCCCATTTCTTAGCTTCCATTCTTGTCCAGGTTCTTAGAGAAGGTGGTACTGATTTGATTCAACTGAGCCCCGGAAGCTGAACTTAGTCAATTGTTGCTAGAAATCAAACTATGAGTGAAAACACTTTGCAGCTAAATGTGGACAGAACTGAAATTCTGGTTATTGCTGATGATAAGTTTCCAGGGTTGAGTCAGTAGTTGGGTGATTTAGGTCAGTCAAACTGAGCCTTAGAAATCTGGGTGTTGTATTTGACAAAGACATGTCTCTAGTTCAACTCTGTAGAAAACTGACCAGAAACTGTTTCAACTAAGAAAAATCTCTAAATTTAGGAAAATAATAATAATAATACATAAGTTTTATATAGCGCTTTTCTGGGTACCCAAAGACGCTTTACAAAGACACAGAACAAGAAGGATACAGAGGGACAATACAGTACATACAATACAGACATGTATACAGACAGATACGCAAAAAGAACAATACAAAGAGTAGATAAGGGGGGGCGGAGGGGAGAGTGGTTTTTCAGGTGATTTGTCAGGTGTTGTAAGTGATGTTGAAAAGAAGGGTTTTTAGGGGATTTTTGAAGGACGGCAGTGAGTCGGCATTGCGGATGGCCAGGGGGATGGAATTCCAGATGGTAGGGGCGGCGATGGCAAAGGCTCTGTCCCCTATGGTGCGATATTTGGTCCTGGTGGTGAGGGTGAGGGTGTTGGCAGCAGAGGAATGTGCCTCTTTGTATGTGAGGGCGTGTACTGTGAGACCGGTTTTCTTGTGAAGTCGTTCTAGCTCTAAAAAGATGTCACAACATGATCTGGAGCTTATAATCCATGTGTTTGTGTCGTTTAGATGATTGTAACAGTTTATTTTCGTGTCTAAACAAGAAGGAGCTGTCTCGCCTGCAGTTAATAAAGCAATGTATTGTTGAGATTTTTCACTGACAAAATTAAATTGATCAAAGAGAAAATCTCTCCCCCTTTGTTTGGAACCCCTACTGTCTCTGAGCCCCTCTCCTCCTCTTGGTCCTCCTTCACTGCTGTATCTTTGGGTGATATTTCGGCACTAGTGAACAAGATGACACCCTCCTCTTGCTCAGATGACGTCCTTCCTTGTAGGCTTTTTATCAAAGTATTTGATGTAATTGGCCCCTGGGTTACCAATATGGTGAACCTCTCCCTTTCCACAGGGTTTTTTCCCAATGCATTTAAACATGCCATTGTGGAGCCTCTGCTCAAAAAACCAGGCTTAGACCCGACTGACCTCAGTAATTTCAGGCCTATTTCTAAGCTCCCTTTCTTGTCTAAGATCATGGAGAAGGTGGTGTCTGAGCAGCTGTCTTTGTTCCTGGATCAGAGCGACATCCATGAGAAGTTTCAGTCTGGCTTCCGTAAACATCACTCTACGGAGACAGCTTTATTGAAAGTGTCCAGTGACATCATGATGTCGGCTGACTCTGGTAAATTCACTGTTCTGGTTCTTTTGGATCTGTCCTCAGCCTTTGACACAGTTGATCACCGGATCCTGCTGAGAAGACTGGGGGATGAAGTGGGACTGTCTGGGTCTGTGTTAGAATGGTTCTCATCTTACCTTTCTGGGCGCAGTTTTAGTGTATCTGCCAATCAAATGAGGTCTGAATCGGCAGATCTGTTGTGTGGAGTCCCTCAACGTTCTGTTCTGGGTCCTTTATTGTTTTTGCTGTACTTGATTCCCCTCGGTAAAATCATTCAGAGATTTCCAGATGTTTCTTATCACATTTTTGCTGATGACATCCAGCTCTACTGCTCTTTTGATCCAACTGAGCCCCAAAGGCTGAACAGCTTAGTCAATTGTTTGCTAGAAATCAAACAATGGCTAAGTGAAAACACTCTACAGCTACATGTGGACAAAACTGAAACACTGGTGATTGCTCCTGATGATAAGATTCCAGGGTTGAGTCAGTACTTGGGTGACTTAGGTCAGTCTGTCAAACTGAGCCTGAGAAACCTGGGTGTTGTATTTGATAAAGACATGTCTCTTGTTCGACACTGCAGAAAACTGACCAGAAACTGTTTCCTTCAACTGAGAAAAATCGCTAAACTTAGGAAAATGTTGTCGGAACATGATCTGGAGCTTGTAATCCATGCGTTTGTTTCTTCTCGTCTGGACTATTGTCGCGAAATGGTCAAACCAGCTTATTCGGGCGTACGCAACCTACAGACTGTGCGGAAATGATGAACGTTGTCCCGCTCTTTTCAGTGTTAATACATATGGAATTTGACATGGAAAGCTTGCTCAGCATTTTTTTTGTGCGTAAATCCCCTTAGTACATCAGCCCCCTGGTTCTTACTAAGCTATTCATGTTCAGGCTCCTCCTTCTATCAGTGATCTGATCCAGCCTTACACCCCAGCTCGGGCTCTGAGGTCTGTGGATCAGAATCTTCTGATGGTTCCTGAACACGCTTCAGGACCAGAGGAGAGAAATCCTTCCAGACTGTTGCTCCTAAGCTTTAGAACGATCTTCCTCTGAGTTTGATGATCTACTGACTCTTTCAAGAAACATCTAAAGACCTTTTTATTTGTGCTTTTTCTTCACTTTCTTGTTTTTGTCTCTGTGTTGTCTTGAACTTTTAAAGTAGTAGTTTGACTATCTATTGTTTTGTTGTTTAAGCGCTTTGTGACCAGGGCCGGGTCTAGGCAGGGGCAAGAGGGGGCCTGGCCCCCTCAAATAAATGTTGTGCCCCCTCAAACTTACATGTAAGTAAGTAAGTAACAGCACAATGCCCCCTCAAGATTTGTGGCTGCCCCTTCATACATGCCTGTCTAGACCCGGCCCTGTTTGTGACGCTCGTCCAGAAAGAATAATAATACAAATAATTATTTACTTACTTACCTCAACGTGATGCACCTGTCTGAGCCAAAAAACCTTACTGAAGATATATGACATATATTTTTTACTTACTTTTGGAAGAGATTCTTTTCCGCAGTCATAAGAGTTATCTTTCGATAGCCTCCCATAGAATGTTTGACTCTGGTTTCACAGCCCAGCTTTTTAGGCTTGTAGCAGAACCAAGGTTCTCCGGTGCTGATGTCGGTGAAATCACAAACTTGTAGGTTTGTGGGTCTTAAGCAGAAATTACATGCCATTTTCTCAGATTTGCCATTTAGGCTGAAAATACTTTTGAAGTAAATCCTGTCTGGGTAATATTTGTCCATTCTTCTTACAACAGCAACCGCCTCACTGGTATGAAGAAGAGTCACCTTCAGAAAAAAACCCCCACAAAAGTTGAATAAAAATGTTTTTTTGTTCATCGTTGTTCTTGTTTCACCCTCTCACCTGAACGAATGTAGTTCCACTCCAGATCAAAGGAAACAATGCTGTGTAGGAGCCATTTTCATGATCGATAACGTGTCCAGGTACACCAGCCCTATGAGTCATACTGTAGATCCGGGCTGCTAGGACATCACCTCCAGCTTTCTTGGGTTTTCCAAGGAAGTCCTTCATTGTGATTGTTACTTTCAGTTCATCACCAACATGCCACTGTTGTCCTTGATCTCTTCGGGTAATTGAAAATCTACTGCCGAAGACATCTGTGCGCTTCCTACCAAGCAACAGCGGTGTTTGGGGCCAAGCAATGGATTTGAGTATCTGTTGTTCCTCTTGAGTTTCTTTATCATTCAAGAGTTGAAATTTGCAAAAATCTACTTCTGATGTTGAAATTCTTCCTGTGGATTCCAATGAAGTATTGTATTTCTGCTGGTTTGGCTTTATTGGTGGTTGTTGATACGTGTATATCTATAAAGAAAAATATAGATTAGAATCACATTCTTGTCTGAGGAGTAAAATATATATATAGTGACAATGGCAGGTGAGCAGAAACTCACGGGAGTACGTGCGCCTTGAGTTCACCGAACTCGACCAAGACGAACATATGCACATAGGTGAAAAAAACACAAAAACACCGATCTGATGGGAGAGAGAGAAGTGTTCACACGCCGCCATCTTTAGAAACTTAGTTTTTGTTATGTACTGCTGTGTGCTGGCTGGAAAAAAAAACTATTTCCTGAACAAGACCTCCAGAGGGATCAATAAAGATCGATTTATCAGAAATCCTTGCTAAAAAGAAACATCTCATCGTGGTGGGCGAAAGTGCAGATCAACTTTGTTTTTCCATAAGCCATCTGTTAGACTGTTAGATCTGAAGAGTGTATCAAACAGTGAAAATATCTCCAAAGCAGAGCAGGTTTAGATGATCATGACAGCTGTCCCGTTAACAGATATCAAACGTTTTGAAGAGATTGTGAAGCGTAAAATTTTGCCAAAGATTTCCCAGATAGAGAAAATCTTCTGTACCACTTTTTGCTTCACGAGCATTATTACGGCGTCCTTAACCCTAAAGGGTTTTTAGGATACAAACATTTCTTTACCTTTTGTGTCAAAGGTTACGAAAAACCACACTCCGATGTCTGTCACGATAATGTCGGCAAGGAACCCGACTGTGTTAAAGATGCTTTGAACCCTGTTGTATGTACAGATTGTCCTAGAACTTTCAGATCACAGACTTGTTTCAAAAAACACAAAGAACAAGGAAGCAAGGGTTTCAGCAAATGCGATAGAGTCAAAAAATGCAAAAAGTGTGGCAGAAGTTGTTACATTTGCATTAAAACAGGAAAGACGCCGCATCGATGCGATGTTTTAAAATGTTTCATCTGAAGTGTTACAGTAACATCCTCAGAAGAAGTGCATGAGGGTACCTAGGTACATTTTATTGTCCCCCCCACTTCCTATGTGGCGATGTCACACGCCGCATATGCGAACGTCCCTTTAAAATATTTTTTATGAGTCAAATAAATGTCAATAGAATTTTGCATGATACTTTTTACCACAAATAAAACGTTTATATTGACAAAAAGACGATCTTCGTCAACATAATCACTTTCCGTTGCTTCATTTCCTGCTCTGACGATAGGTGTGACTTTGACACCAATGGAAGTGTCCGCGCTACATGTGACGAAGACGCTGATTGGCTGAAACTGTTTTACTAATAATAACGCACAACTGTACAATGCAATACAATCATTCGACTTCCAAAATAATTCGGTTTTAAAATAAAAAATGTTAGAATATTTCCCTTTCCATAACTCATTCTATCTGTCTGTAGTTCGGATCATAAACACCTCAGAAATTATTTAGTTTTCATTTAATTTGTTTTTTAATTTATACTTGCCCACTTTATCGAACAAGTAATTGTATTTTTATTTAAGCCCGACTGCAACTCCAGACTGAATGCGTGAACCCGCCTCTTTTGTCATCCGAATAGGACCGACTAGGACGCCGACTCCCGACTGGACTCGGGAGCGCCGACCCACACAGGACTGCCCGGCCGCACCAGATGCCCGATAATCGGTGCAATGTGTCAAGGCCTCTACCTTCCATACTCACGTTCCATCACTCACGTGCAACATTGAGCCTCCTCCTCCTGCTAGGACCCCCATCCTGGTTCACTCTCTGATCACCATCCATATGGATTACTGCATCTAACCTCCAACTGTTCTCCAACAACTTGAGTGGCTCACGATAGGCTTAGTATGAACGGGGTCTTAATTAATTATAAAAACATTTTAAAGCCCACCACAACCGAAAGAACTCCTCTACAGATATATAGATGCTCCCAGAATCTCAGATCATCATCTTCCATCAAACTCACTCTGCCTCCATCTGGAATGGGGTTCACTATGGGGTTCAGAGCATTCAGCCACCGTACTTCCTGCCTCTGGAACTCCGTCCCACCGGACAGTCATCATATCCGTATTCAAATCACATAAAAAACACACGTTCAAACTTGCCAATTTTCTGTAGTTCATTTTTCATAACACACCTCTTTTAACTTATTTTCTTTATTTGTCTTGTACTGTCCAAAGGAGTTTTGAAAGTCCCCCATCAATGAATGGTCTATTTTCAAACTTTTACCACACACACGCAACCTTGAATTAATCCAAATATAAAGCTCTCTGGTTAATAAGGCGCCATTTTATTTTAGAAAATGAAATGCTTTATATTGAAAATACGGTATTATGCTGTATTTTGTTTAATTATCATTTTTACTTTTAATCTTTTATTATAATGCATATGTTTACAGGAGTCATTTGAACACGTTCACAAACTTTACTTGATGTTTTTATCGGCTTGCATGAATTGGCAAGAATTCTATTATAACAATGGTAAGAATAATTTTTTCATGATCGTATTTTTGATCAATGTGTCCCACCATCATGTGACGAGAGCTCTTAAAAATAGGATTTTCTTACCTTAAAGAGTTCCATGTAATATAACAGAAGGACTGCATTGGTGATGGAAATTACTATTAAAACTCCAACAGTTTTTTTACTCAATTGTTTCTCTTTCTCCTTCATGGTTGGGTGGACAGTGGTCCTTCACAGGGCACTGTATTGTTGTGATTCACAAGTTGATGGCAATGACGATGAACTTGAGAAGCTGAAAATCCAGTTCATCCAGTTCATTCAGGTCATCCAGTTTGTGGAAACAGTGGAGAATAGAGAATAAAGATGTATGGGAATGTGATATTCGTGTCAAAATGAATGACTGTCTGGAGGCATGTGTTTTATATTGTTGTTATATTTATATTTGTTGCTTTTATATCATATACCAACTTTGGCAACAAAGTTCCTCACACATTCAAGAAGAGTTTCTGTGTTTGTTGATTGTTTTTTTTAATTTTCTTTAGCAGCAACTACGACTATTATTTCTTTCTCACTGCAGACCCGGCGGCATGGGCGGGCATTGGGGGGGGCATTAGTTGTTTTTTTTCATAAGAGGGGTCAACCCTCTGCCCTGTCGAACGAAGTCAAAGCGCTGTTACGCCTATTACAGGTGATATAAATGTACAATGTTGTAGCTCAACTCTTTAGTTATTTCCATTTGAGAACACAGCAACGCTAACAGCAATACTGGATTCAAAATATGTTCGTTTATTATCATCTTCCAACACGCATCCATCAATGTCAAGAGAACAGCGCACCCAAGTGGTCAGTAGGTTCCACTACAGTTATTGTTATCATTTGACATTAATGGTTACGGTTGCTTATAGAGTCAGTTATTGGTTTTGGTTTTCAGTATGGACATCCGTAATACGCTGACATGAAAAAGTAACAAGTAGAGCGAGCAGGAAGCAGCGCCATCCATGTCTACTGAAAACACAAGCACTGAAGTCAACCTGAACACTGGAGTGAACATTCAAACTGAGAGTAGCTGCAGCTAAAGCCTTTACTTGAACTCACCAAGACACCTGCCTTGGACTTGGGCTCAGTTCAGTATTGTTTTTATTGTACCTTTTAAAACATGGCTCCTGTAGAATGACTAATTTGCCTTATCAGTTTTATCAGGCCCTTTAAAGTATATACTTTATCGATTGTTTGATTGTTTAAGCGCTTTGTGACCCTGGTCTGGAAAAGCGCTATATAAATAAAAATTACTTATTTACTTATATTGTCATGATGGTCATTTGGTGCCCTTTAAAAAAAACATATTTTTCAGAATCTGGGCTTCATCAAGTAGTCAAACAGTTCACACCTCACATGATTTTGTTCAATGAGATGAAAACTTATTTGATTCAATCCAGTGTTCAGGTTGTTTTCAGTTCTTATGTTTTTAGTAGAAGTGAAGCTGTGGTGCTTTAGTTTAATAAATGGAGACAGCACTAAACTTTGTTGTTGGTTGTTAGATTTTTTTTTTTTAGATTTTGGGATCAACCGTCACTTTTTAGCAATGAGAGAATTATTTCTCTGTACTGTGCGAGTCGTCCCAGAGCCATTGTTCAGCCTGAAGCTAATACGTTTTCAGGTTGAAAAGTTTCCACCCTCTGAAAAAATGTAATGCCCTGCCCTTAAATGTTTTTCTGCAGCCGGGTCTGTTTCTCTGTGTGATGTTTGTTTTAATGTTTTTGTACCTCCATTTATGTATATTTCTACTGGCACAACTTTAACTTAACCTTCCCATGTGGCAGTCATAATTTTTTTGCGGAAACATACAGCACTTGGACAATTGAACAAATTGTGCTTTGTGTTGGTTTGAAAATAATTTGTCTTCATTTGTTTATTTAAATTCATTGACAGTATTTGTGTTGTTTTGTCCTCTAGCCCGCCTAAGCGTTTTCATCTTATAGTCTATACTCGGTTCATTTTATAGATCATACTCGATTCATCGTATAGTTTATACACGGTTCATCGTATAGTTTGTACTCGTTTCATCGTATAGTTTTATATTCGAGACTATTGATCTCATAAAGCGCAACATTATTTAGAAAAAAGCACATTTACACGTAGTTCATGGAGGAAATAAATAAATCCATTGAAGCTCATGAAAGACTCGTCTCGCCTAACTTTCTTAACAACGTCCAGCTTTTCTTGAAATATCTTCTTGAAAATGGCTTTGCAAGTATATCCGCGACCAGATCAAGATCTTCAGCCATTGTGTGTTGAAAAACCAACAGTTAAATTAACTCAAATCATCGTTTCAGCTCCATGTGACTCGTCTCAGTGCCATCCAATCAGAAGGCATGAACATGAAGAGTAGCTTCCAAAGTGCTGATGTTGTGTCACCATTAATGTCTAATTGACCTATAAAAGTTCACGCTCAGATCCCTGTGGTGTAAAAAGAAACTTTAAATAGTTATTGAGGTGGATTCATTCAAACGTGCGCCACTGAAGGCCAATGTGTTAAATGCACGGCCCGCCACTGGATTCTGGCCTAGTGAAGGTTGACAGACATGAGTTGATGATGGCTGCGACTCCACCTCCTCGACAAAAACGTCGAGGGGCAATAAAGTTAGTGTGGCTGGGTGGTGTTGATTCATTTAAAGATACGTAATCATCTATAGACAGCCAGGTTTTTGTTGAGCGGAAAAAGTCAATGGTTTCATCTGATATGAGTTAATAAATGCAGCTCTTGAGGACAGGGATCGGATATTCAACAATCCACACTTAATTCTCCTGTACTGTACTGTAGTAGTGGAAGTATGTATTTCAATTAGACTTTCTTCAAATGCTCTTCTACTGCGGACATTTGTTCTTGGTTTTATTAAACGGGGCTGACTAAACAGAAACTGTTTCCTTCAACTGAGAAAAAATCTTTTAACTCTGGATCTTATTATTCATGCGTTTGTTTCTTCTCGTCTGGACTTTTGCAACCGTTTGTTTTCATGTCTAAACAAGAAGGAGTTGTCTCGCCTGCAGTTTATACAAAACTCCAGCGAGAATTCTGACCTGCTCTAGTTGAAGAACTCGCATTTCTCCAATCCTTAAATCTCTTCACTGGCTGCCAGTTTCTTTCAGGATCAACTTTAAAATTCTGGTTCTTACTTTCAGATCTATTCATGGTCAGACCTTCCATCAGTGATCTGATCCAGCCTTAGACCCCAGCTCGGGCTCTGAGGTCTGTGGATCAGAATCTACTGATGGTTCCACGCACACGGTTCAGGACCAGAGGAGAGAAATCCTTCCAGGCTGTTGCTCCTAAACTTTAAATTGATTTTCCTCTCCCTCTGTGTTTGATGATCTACTGACTCCTTCAAGAAACATCTTAAGACACTTTAATTTGTTCAGGCCTTTCCTTGATTTTCTGAGACTCCTGTGTTTGTCTCAGTGTTGTCTTGACCTTTTAAGCATATATTTTATTTTAAGTATTATTTTGATTGTTTAGGCGCTTTGTGACCCTGGTCTGGAAAAGCGCTCTACAAATATAAATTACTTACTTACTTAACGGTTCTGCAACTTCACTGACTCCTCATCACCATATTAAAATCCTCGTCCTGACTTTCAAAGCCCTCAACAACCTTGCTCCTCCCTACTTGACTGATCTCCTCCACACAAACACTTAGATCTCTTCTTCCATCAACCTCAACATCCCACCTGCTCGTATGACACCATGGGGTCCAGAGGAGCCTTCAGTTGATTCGCCTCTGGAACTCTCTCCCACCAGACATTCCTAATGTCACAATTCTGCCTTTTTTTTTTAAAAACTCATCTTTTTTTAAACTTGTTTATTCACTGTTAACCCCTTGATGCCTGAATTAATTTGCAATTGTTAAAAAAAAAAAATTATGTGTGTTTTTGCTTTCAAGCAGAGACTAAATTAAGTGAAGATAACATTTTTTACTGTAGAACATGAAATTATTGTAAAACTGGGTATGTCGCAAATTAGTGACAACAGGCATTAGAGGACCAAAAAATAATAAAAACACATTTCCCATCTTAAGCATGAAATTTTATTTTTTAATGCCAACATATACATTACAGTGGTAAGAAAACAACAATAAAAAAAAAAAGTGACTCAAGTCTTCCTCAGAAGCGTCACCTGACGTGCTGCAGACGTGTCACTAATAAGCTGGTCGTTTCTGGTCCCACTGTGTGTTCTCTGGTGCGAGGAATCCCCAGGTGTGCAGGTGCACTGAGTAAAAGCTAACACCAAGATATGCAGTACCTGAATATTCAACAACAACAACGACAACAACTAATACTATAACAACAACTTCTATAACAACGATAACTGAGCTGTTTCAATTGTGGGGTGCCTTACTCATGAAACTCCCTGAAGCAATTGTTATTTTTGTTCAGGCACAAGTGAACATTGCACTAAGAACACTTGAACACAGGGTCAGTTTTCCTTTCAAAGACATCAAAGGAATGCACGAGCCCTTTTGTGTCACAAAGCACAAATATTTTATATCCTCATTTATGTGGCTTCTTGGGGACATATTGTTTTAAACTTGATTTTCCTTTAAAAGGAACCATTTGCTCGTCAACACAGAGCATTTGCTCTTGTAGAACAGCCTGAAATTTGGGAAGAAGGGCATCAATCAGTGACCTTATTTTGAAAAGTCTGTCATTGTTAGGTGCCATGTTGTCATTGAAATGGATGTAATGTTTTATTTCTTCCCACTCTACTCTGTCTTTTTGTTCAGCAGTAGCTACACTAGGAAGCTCATCATCCTCTTCAGCAGTGAAGCTTTCCTCACTGCTGTCACCTGGTGTTTTTGAAAAGTGCAGACTATTCTATTTAGGTTAGGTTAGGTAGAACTTTACACAACCTGCTCTCAAAGCGACGTCCTCAAATATGTGGCTTACAACACAAAAGCTTAAAGTCTGTACAATACAATATTATAGCATTATTACTGCTATTTTCACCACCTTGTGCAGGTGTGTGTTCCTCATCAACCTCTCCACTCTCACTGAGACAGATGTCCTCACTCTCAGCGGGTGGAACTCTGGTTTCTACAGGAGTTCTCTTACCATAAAACATTCCTGAGGAAAAATAAACGTCAATAATTTAATTCA
Organism: Callionymus lyra; assembly: GCF_982586985.1. NCBI lineage: Eukaryota > Metazoa > Chordata > Actinopteri > Syngnathiformes > Callionymidae > Callionymus > Callionymus lyra. Next base: position 35,115,507 of record NC_141818.1, read on the forward strand.
TAAAACATGCTACATGATTACAGATTGTTACAAGAATTGTTTTTGCTATAGAAAGCGTGTGACGGCTAAAATCCATCTGAATATATTATTGTGTACTGCGCCATTGCGCATCTGGCCATACTGATTAATTTAGCCCTTATGGACGAATGAACAAACCGAAAACTTGAACTCTTCAAAAATTACGTTCAAAACTACTTTATTTTAGTGATGTGTCCGACTGTGTCGAGGCTTCGAAGCGTGTGTAGAGTAATCCAGGATTTTTTTCATGAAGCGTGTATCGAGGCGTGTGTTGGTTACGTAGGTGGTGACGTTCGAGTCCTCGCGAACCGGACCGTCACGTGACCGGCTCGAGAAGCGCTGCGTGAATCGTCTCGTCACGTGACCGGCTCGAGAAGCGCTGCTTGAACCGGCTCGTCAAGTGACCGGTTCGGTAATCGCTCGGGAACTTCCAAAGCTGGTGAAATATATATATGTTTTAAAGAAACAGACTGAAGCCAAGCACTGTTGCTTTTTTTGAATAAAAAATAATAGTTTTTTTTAGAAAACAAGTTAGTCAAGCACATTTTTTTATTATCACAATCATTTGCGCACAAAATATGCAATGCTCCCAATTGTCCACATGATGGCATGGTCGTGCAAATGACGCCTCATGAGGCTTTGCTCCAAAGATGAACTACTCGTCTGCGAGGCTTCAGTGCTTCATGAGGCTTCATCTCGCCATCACTACTTTATTTTACTTTCCTTAGTTCCACAGACAAACAATAAGCAGACGTGTATTTGTTTTACGGTAACTTACCTCAAACAAGACGATCTTTTCGCGCTTCCAACATTGAATGGGTTGCGCAACTGTGTCTCAAATCGCATACTAGCGTACTAAAAGTTAGTATTTTTAGTACGTTAGTGTGTCTCAATTCTTAGTATGCGAAATTTAGTGCGCCATGCACACTAAATTGGCATACTAACACGCCCACAAAACTAGCATGGTTCGATGGACACTAACCATACTAAACAGCTGCCATTTTAGTGACGTTTTAAACGGAAGTTACGTCATATATAAATGCATATATATGCATATACTTAAATGTGTATTTTCCGCAGCAGTAGAAGGATAAACACGTCTTCGCTGCTGATACCAGCTTAAATATCTCGAGATTATTTAGATTCTCATATTTTTTCTTTATTTCTTTTTCCAAAGTTGCAATACGTGCTGCCAGCAGGTGTCGGCGATAGCGTTCAAACAGCTGCTTGAAACATCGTTAAATAGAAGTAGAAGAAGAAGCTGTCATGTGATTTCCGGTTAGTGTGTAGCTTCAGGGTTTGATTTGAGACATACTATCTGCGGAGAATTTGCGTACTAGTTAGTATGCATACTAAACTGATGCATACTAACTTCTAGCATACTAAGATTAGTATGCGATTTGAGACACAGCACAGGAGGAAAACACGATCGTAAACCGGACGTGGTTTTAAATGTTATTGGTCCTACAAGAAACTAGTGATTGCAAAACGTTCCTAGGTTCCTATCGAAGAGGCATGAACCAACATTAGGGAAACTCGCGCACGATCTCTGGCGCATTCTTAATGGAAGCGGTATGTCGCGAATTCGCGACACTCGGCGTTAAGGGGTTAAACTTGTTTTTATCATGTTCTTGTTTTATTGTTCCCTTTAAGAAACTTTTTATCTTTCTTATCTTTAAAACTGTTCTATTACTGTTTTCATTTTAACTGTTTGTATGGTGTCCTTTTGTGTTCTGAAAGACGCCTTATAAATAAAATGAATTGTTATTATTATTATTTTTATGATTATAACCACACATCTCTGAATGTAGATATGGAGACAGGGCCTTCAGCACCCTGACATGACCTCTGAGGCAGGGACATCATTTATTTAAAAAAAAATTAAAACAGGAAGACAATACAAAAAACATGAAGGAGAAATCAAGAAAATAACCAAAAATGACAACCTCACCCTTTTTTCCATCCACCTGAAAACCCCCAGGTTATCTATAAAACCATGATTCTACGAATGGAGCGGAGCCCTCTACAGGCTGTCACTATGGGTTTCTCTTTCCACTTGCTGAAAAAAATGAATGCACTCGCCACGCAGCATGGGGCAGTAGGCCACCCCTATATAAGACCTCACCTCCTACAAAATGGAAGTATTTGACACTCTGGGAGGCCACAGGAAATGAAAGAACGGAAAGTAATCAGGCTGACGAAGATTGTCCTTTTGTCAATATAAATGTATTTGTGTGGTAAAAAGTAATGTTCTATTGACGTTTCTTTGAATCATAACAAATATTTTAAAAAGACGTCCGCATATGCAACAAGTGATGTTAGACAAGTGGTGCTGTAATGACAGATAGACCCGCCTTTTGTTGTTTCTGATTGGTTAATATTGCGCCAGGCCTTACGTGATTGGCTAGATTTACACAAAACCGGAACGATGTTTATTATGGTGACAAGATAAATATTGAGTACTAAATGGGTCAATATAACGGTGAGAAAAACAAATTATATTTTATTTAAGGCCAAAATGTAGTTTCTATTTCATTTTTCTTAGTCTTATATATTTTTTATGCGATTGAGATTAAAACTGTTTCTGGTCCTAATTTTTATCTGTAGATAAAGTCCATGTGTCTTTCCTTCACCACACAAACCTCCGTTACTTTGTTGTAAAAGTCCACCTTATTTCCTTTAGTTTTGAAAGTCTCTCTGCCTCAATGGAGATGTGACTTATTTTGTGGAGGCTCATTAGAGAAACTAAATAAGACCCTTACAAGCATTAAACTTTAATGGTTAAAAACACCAGCCAGACTGTGGAAAAACAAGATAAAAAAAAAATTCTGTGAACATTATATTGGCGACATTCAGAGATACCAAAGCACATCAATTGCATTTATCAACACAGTTTGTGATGGATTGCTCGTTGAAATTTTCAACGGTATTGTCATTTATATATATAAAAAACATACAAGGTTTATTTAAAAACATTTTATTGTCCAGCATTACTCTTTATAGACAAAGAACATAGAAAAGTACATTAAACAGGCTTGTTATAAAAAGTATAAATACAGTCCTCATACATATAAGAGAACTTAATACATTTATTATTGTCACATAAATAAACTATTTTTCTCTTCGCTAAATTGTCTAAACCAGTAAGACAAAAAAGGGGAAAATATTTTTTTTAAAGTCGTTAATTTGAGAGTGAAGGTCAAATGTCAATTTGCAGCGTCAGTACAAAACAACAATTCCCTTATTTTTGTAGGTTAAATATGTGTTTTTTATGGCTTCAGTTTTTGTGGTGGCGACCAACAGGCAATCCCAGATATGTCACAATTGTTTTCAAGAGGCATGCCCTTCATTCATGGTGGTTTTTATGGCACCAGTTCCAGGTTAAAATCTGACCAGCAGGGTTTCTATCAACATCCTTAAATGTTTGCTTTGACAGGAATAAACGAAAAGCCCCAACATAGTTGGCTTGCTTCAATGTCATTTTTACTTTTCTCTGGCACACAAAAATGGTTCAATTTTGAAAACCTCATTTCCTACTACGCCTGCCAGAGTGAACCTTCTGAAGGTTACTGTGTCAAAGTATTTATTGTCCCAGTTTCTGGAACAATAAAAACACAAAAGAATCTCCTGCAAATTCACCTCTTTTTCTTTGTTTTAATTTTTTTTTGTTGAGAAAATATATGAGGCAGAAATATATTACAGGTAAACATAGACATTAAAGCCTGAGACAAGATCTTACAATTCATCAATGCCCCAGTCAAAATTGAAAATGAGGTGGTTGACGAATATTTTTTTTCCAGCTCCTGATCAGTCGTACAAAACTTGCATAGTTTAAAAAAAAAACCATGTCAGCATCTCTTAAGATCTTCTTTGAAAGGTAAACACAGTCAAATCCTGATAGAGGACAGAGTCCATGTGAGCTTAAATGATGGAAAAGCGACGTCTGAAGCTTCTCCTAAAACTAGACATCAACGTCGACATCTTCAGCTGCCTCGGTACTCTTTGAGTGTGTGTCCACGTGACACGAACGGTGCCACATTTGTCCACCGTTGTTCCAGTTCTAGATCTAGACCAGACCCGCCTCACGACACATTCCGTAGAACTGTCCCCGCTGTGCGATGAGGTTGGCTGGAGAGTCCATCTCCGAAATGTGGCCCTTGTCCATGACAATTACTCTGGAAGACATCAAGAGGACAAACAGATCAGGGGCTGTGTTGCTGTTGTTCAATTCAAAATGTTCACTGGACTCTGAGCAGATCTGCGGGACAAAAGACCGGAACACACTTGCCAATACAATAAAAAGATTCAGGGCGAGGTTCCTTAAATGGAGTGAATTTCACAAGATCTCAACAATAGATCCTATACTCATTGACCTACTATTTATAGTATTGATTAAACTGTTTTATTTATTTTTTTTACAGTGGGAGGAAACTGGAGTGAAAAAAAAGGACATGGTCAAGGCAACATGCTGCTTATTTGATTTAATATGTCCAAGGGTCTGCATAGGGACCATTTGCTGCCCTTGATCACATTTCACTTTGTCTCTGTCTGTATTTGTTTTGGGGGAAAATTTGATCATGGACATTTTCAAATACTTGTTGAGTGTCTTGATCTTTAGATAAATATTATATAAGCTGACCAAAAGCACCCAAAATAGCTTTTATGTTAGCAAGTATCAGAAATGATCCACAACCTGTTTTCCCACTGGACCTTTCTCGTTCAACTCTCCATCATTGATCACCAAAAAATTTACATTGATAAAATTGATATTAAATTAAGGAACATTTAGATTTCATACCCGTGTGAAGTATTCATTGTTATTAATTGTTTTGCTAAAGACTATTTTAACGATTTGTCCTTTGAAGAATATACATTTTGTTGACCAATCAGAAAAGCTTCAGACTGTGTTAACCCCCATATAACAGTGGTTCTACAAATGTGTCCAACACCCTCTACAGGTTGTTGGTGTGAGCCTCTAGGTGACCCTCAGTGACCACCTGTAGCAGAAGCATGCATGAAATAGAACTATGATATAATGATTTTTTCATCTTTATGGTTAAAACTATGTATAGTAGAATGTTGAGCTTCAACCTATCTGTACCCCATCCAGTTTGGCCCTAAACAGAAAATGTGTTTTCACTTTGAAAAAGAAATGTTCTTGCTAAATATCAACAGAAAATCTGATTCAGGGCAGTACCTGGTGTAGTCCATGATCGTGTTCAGGCGATGAGCGATGGTGAGGACGGTACAGTCGTCAAACTGCGTGCGAATGGTGGACTGGATGAGGGTGTCTGTCTCCAGGTCCACAGCGGCCGTGGCCTCGTCCAGAACCAGGATTTTGGTCTTCCTCAGCAGAGCTCGGGCAAGACAGACGAGCTGCCGCTGACCCAGACTACACAAAGAGAGATCAGGTTTATACGGTGCTCTAAACCAGCTGGTGAGGCGGCGTTACTACATACCTGAGGTTTTCTCCTCCTTCGGAACACTCGTGGTTGAGCTTCTCTGGCAGATTTGAGATGAACGTTTTAAGATGTGCCAGCTCTAATGAGCTCCACACCTCTTCGTCGGTGTAGGAGTCAAACGGGTCAAGGTTCATGCGGAGAGATCCAGAGAAAAGCACGGGATCCTGAGCGGGGAAAAAAAAACACACGCCATTATTTTCTGAAGTCATTTTGGTAAGAAAACCCAGTCTTTTTTTTGGCGGTATTACGCTGTCATACCTGGGGAATGATTGTGATGCGCGAGCGCAGGTCGTGCAGTCCAATATCAGCGATGTTGACACCGTCGATGAAGATCTTCCCCTTCGCTGCTTCCAAGATTCTGAATATCCCGAGTGCAAGCGAGGACTTGCCGGCTCCGGTTCTTCCTACGATGCCCACCTGGAATCGATTTGAGGATAAACGTTTTGGAAAAATAATAAAAGAATATCCAGACAAGGTTACTCACCTTTTCTCTTTCGTGGATGTTCAAGGTTATTCCTTTCAGAGCCAACTCCAGGCCTTTTCGGTACTGCAGTCCGTAGTTATGGAACTCGATGGTTCCTGTTTGAGGCCACGCTGGAGGGAGGGAGCTTCCCTCTATTGTCCAACTCGCCTACGGGCCACAACAAAAGAAGAAATGTCACCAATTACCTACGCCAAGGAGAGTTTTTTTTTTTAGCATATATCTGTTCTCAACCTTATAGCAGGTCTAATCAAGTGTATGACGCTGACCTCTTTAGCAGTTTCCGCATACTCGTTCACACGCTCTACAGAGACGATGTTGTTCTCCACGTCAGTCCAGGACCTCACGATCCAACTCAGAATTCCAGTTACCTGCGAGAACAAACCCGTCAATTCTGGATTTTCCATGTCATATCTGTGGTTGTGTGTGGGGGAGGGGGCTCACCTGGAGGGAGTGGGAAACGGCCAGGCCGACGATGCCGGGGCTCAGAGTGTCTCTGCCCATCACGGACAGGATAGCGGCGGCGAGCACCACACCGTTACCGACAAACTCCAGATTGACGGCGAGCCACCTGTGGCGAGAACACCTGATCAGCTCGGCGCTGCTAAAACTGGGTCGCCAGCTTTAATTTACCCGGCGGTCATGAGATCAGAGTGGAATTTTTCAAGTGTCTTTTGTCTTAAAAAAGGCCATCTGTTAAAGCTTTGCATTAAAATTTAAGTAATATTCAGTTTAAATCGCAGTTTAATATATCACTATTAAGCAAATTATATTTGTATGGACATCTCTTGGTCACTTCTTCTTCTTCATCCCCATTTTTATATATAAAAAAGTGTTCTTTTTTATAATGATGTTAAAATAATGATTATTATTTAGATAACCTTTTAGGGAATAAGGGTTAACGTTAAACCATTTAAAAGGAATTATCAAATAATTTCAAACTTATGTTATTTCAATACTTAAAGTATTGGTCTTTTTTTTTTTTTGTTTAACTCTCCATCGACTCACCGAGTGGCTACAAATCGAGGGAAGTATGAGGTCTGGTTGAAGTCCACCCTCTTGTTGGCCTGCAGGATGAACCTCGACTGATCCCCGAACGCCCGGATGACACTGGCGCCCTGCACCGTCTCGTTGAAGTGGGTGTAGATGGGCGAGCGGCTGACTGCCTCCAGCCGCCGCAGCTGACAGGATGTGGCGACGTAGAAACTCTGTGGGCGACGGTGGAAAGTCAAATACCGAGCTCAGGGATTTCCCATAAATCATCAGGAAAGACTACGAGGTTTCAGGACGGATTGAGAATATGGATTTTTTTTCCATTCGTACCTGGACGAAAGCGTAGAGGAACGTGAGAGGCAGGATGATCACGATGGCGAAAGGCGTAGCCATGAGCACAATGATGCAGACTTCCATGAGTTTGAAGACGTAGCTCAGCATCATCTTCAGTCCCTCCGGCACCATGCAGTCGATGGCGTCGATCTCTTTGGCGAAGCGGTTGAGTAGGTTTCCACTGGGCGTGCATTCGAAGAAAGACATCGGTGATCGAAGCACGTTGTTCAGCAGGTCCAGGTGAAGGTGCCGCGAGGCGATGATGCCGCAAACGGAAATGGCAACGGTTGTGCCGAATATAGCGACACCTGGAGGGAGAAGATAGAGTTTTAGTTTTAACTGTCAATCCCATTACATTATTGTTACTATATTAACATTATTCCAATCAAAATGATTAGACATTATCTTCAACATGATGTTGTTTTTTCATTTCCTCCTTTAGCATTAACTTTAGCTAGACTTTATTTTTTACTTTTCAAAGCAGGAAAAAATAGCTCAAGACAAAACAGTTTTATTTTGAGTTATTCTGTGAAAGTTATCCATGGAAGAATATTAGTGTCTTCAGAATATTGATTAATTTGATTTAACATTTCAAATTTTAACTTTTGATTTTGAGGTTTTTGAGTATTTGAATAAAAAAAATAATATATTGACAGGTAGAATTGGTTTTGTGAATAAACAAATAAAAAAACAACAATAACTTGTAATGATTATCATGTGATAAATAAGTATATATATATAAGTATCTTGTCCTGTTTGCTACTTTATTTACAATTAACAATAAAGAAATGTTTGAAATTCAATATTTTGTTTAATAATTAGCCTTTTAAATTGGCTATAGAAATGATGGCACTATTATACCTATTTATCTTAATGGATTTTAAAAGGCTACGATTAAAAATAAATTAATTTAGACATTTAATTTCTGAATTATTGGATTAACAATATAAAACTCTGTCAAGAAAATCCATTAATTCTGTCATTTTTTATTAAAAATAAATACAACCTGTTGATACGGAAATAATTAAAAAAGATGATCAAAACAATAATTTAATGCTTAAAAAACCCAATGTCTTTTGAATTGATTTTTTTTCAACATTTTTTTGTTACATTTAAAATCAATATTCTAATGTCACGGAAATACTTTCCTAGTTTGCCTTCATCAGCTGTCAAGTTATGTGATCAAGTAACTCACAATCTATTCTAAATTAGATAGTATAACATCGCGTCGACTTATATTACTTCAATTAATAATTAATATATCCACGATATGTGAGGAAATGAGAACCAACCTTGTACACATCCAAGGGCTCCGAACACAGAGAGTTTCAGGTCTGTACCAATCTTGGTGCCGTTGACAATCGGGTCGTCGGCCCACATGCTGAGCCAGTAGTTGTAGGCCAGCGAGGCGCCTTGCTGGAAGGCATAGAGGAAGACGATGGGGATGATGATGGCCAGGCCGATGGTCTTGAAGTACTTTGTGTACATCTCCATCCGAACCTGTAGTGGAAGAACGATCATTCAGTCGACTGGAATGACTTTTCCCTCAGTGTCAAAAAAAACAAACTCTTACTCTTCCGGTGCGAGCTTTGTCTGCTTCGGTGAGTTTGCCCAAGTCCTCGGGGACCGGCTCCGGGTCCGCCTCCGACACCGGCTCCATGTTCTGCAGATTTGTGTTGGTGGTGTCGCCGCTGATGCACATGAAGATGAAAGACTTGTAAGGAATACTGCTTAGAAATAAGATACGGGTGTGACTATATGTGCAGACTTTCAATATGATAACTGAATTTTTACAGCATTGAAATTGAACTTAGAATGAACTAAAATTTTGTCTTTTTTTGCCTATTTAAAATATTGAGTGAAAACTTCAACGTAAAAATGAAATCATTTCAGTGTAAGATATTCAGTGTAATCAAAATTCTGTGTTAACATACGGGTAACAAATCGATCCCCGACTTTACGGGCTTTTAAGGGTCACAGGGAGATGCTGCTTCGATTAGTCTCGTTACTTTATTTGCGTTTTAATATTAGACACTACTCGACCGATTGCTAATCGAAATTCTTACACTTCACACAACAATTTAACGTTTAATTTTTTTTCTAACAATAAATTAGTTTACACTGAATTTTCATGCAATGAACAACATGGACAAAAAACAACAACAACAGTGATTGAAATGTATATGTTTTTTTAATTCAAAGTCAGATTTTGATGCTGTAAAAATTCAGTGTTGGGAATTATGTTCAAGGTGTGATGGTACACCTTTACTTCCATATGAGTATAAATGTATTTATATACTTCAATATATACGTACGTACTTATTATCTGTTATTTTGTTTATTTTTCATGATTATGCTTGTTTTGTTATTATTTAATAGTTTTTTTTTAATTATTTGAACATTTTTTTAAATGTATTATTGTTTTTGTTATCAATACGCGTCTTAATTTAATGTCTATGTATGTGTAATCTTTTTTTTGTGAATATCTGAAACACTCAAGTAGGGAGGAAATCAAATGTACCCGATCAGCTGTTCCTGTGACAAGTCTCTGGAGAAGGGCATGAAGTCGACCACGCTGAGGCGAGCGTTGGACTTCCTGGAACCAGCTGCAAGGGAGAGATCGATTCAGTTCTGGCTAGTTATCGTTGTATTACATCTATTTTGCACAGTCTCACCTCTCTGTATGCTGCTCTCTTTCCTCTCGGTGCTGGCGAAGGTGTGGATGAAGTCGGCGAAGGCTCCCTGGTGGCTGAGCAGCTCCTGGTAGGAGCCGCTCTCGGTGATTTCACCGTTCACCAGCACCAGGATGAGGTCGGCTTGAGGCAGGAAGCTCATCCCATGTGTCACAAGGATGCGAGTCTGCGTGGATTGTAAGCGAAAATCAACCAAAATAAAAAACTTTCTTCATGACGTTTTACCGCTAACATGATTATAATTTCATAAAACCTTAAAAGAAAAGTATTGTTTTTGTTTTGAAAATCCTATTTTATCTGTATCATAGTTACGTCATGGCTTATATACGTATCAGTGTTTATATGTGTGTAAAATAATTAGTTTTTAAATTTTTACAATTAACATTTAAAACATTCACTGCCTTTGTATATGTTTGTGTAGCAATTTAACTTTCGGCCGCTAGATGGCAGCAGTCATTCCGTTCTCTGCATCTGAAGGAAAAATGTTATCCCTCGAGATTCTGGCCGTGACTGAGAACTAGGGGATACAGTCGACTCCAGCAGCTTTTAAAGCTGATGCTTGAATAAGCATGGGAACACATCAAGAGTCATGTGGTCTGTAAATAAAGAAAGCTAGCTAAGCTAGCGAGCAGAGTTTTTAGTTGAAAACTTAAAAAAATAATGTAATGCAACATTTTTATTGTAAAAAATAAAGATACATGATTTATAGAAAAACGTAAAATAGATACAAATTATATAATTTATGATTTGGACCCATTTTGACGCCAATGCCTTCAATGATTTAAATATTTTGCTTGGCTTACCTTTTCTTTAAGAACTCCCTTTGGTCCGATGACCTTGTCAAAGATGTGTTGGCCAACATGAGCATCAACAGCAGACAGAGGATCATCCATGAGGTAAACGTCTGCCTTCCTATAGACGGCTCTGGCCAGACTGACCCGCTGCTTCTGTCCACCCGAGAGGTTGAGTCCCTGCCGCGACACACACCTTCATCTCTGCGCTCTGGATCATAAACGCAGTGTGGATCCCAAACCTTTTCGCCGATCTCTGTGGCATCTCCGGCAGGCAGGATGTCCAGGTCCGGCAGGAGGGCGCAGGCCTCCAGCACCCTCTGGTACCACGTCTTCAGCTTCTCACGGCCGAACATGATGTTGTCCTGCACTGTTGCATTCTGGATCCAGGCCTGCTGGGGCACGTACGCGACCGAACCCTGTTGTGGGGAAAAACAAGTTGTATTATTCAAATGAACGACTTATAACGTCCTCCAAACCCTGATACCTTGACAGTGACGTCGCCGCTCCTCTTCTCTGTTTCTCCGAGCATCGCTGAGAGCAGAGAAGACTTTCCACAGCCCACGTGGCCCACCACCGCCACCAAGGACCCGCGGGGCACACGGAAGTTGATTCTGTAAACAAAGAGAAGTAAATACAGCGTGTGGATCTAGTACCGGTCTTGCCATTAGATTTGCACAGGAGACACATTTATATGACTTTTGTAAGGGGCCGTCAAGAGAGGACACAGAAAGGGAAGAATAAAAAGAAGCTTAGATAGGAGGGGAAAACTTAAAATGAAAAGATAAAATAAAAAGGTCATTTTACAAAAAGCTTAAGATGTAATTGAATTTGGTAACATTTGTCATTCTTTTCATGAAAGATCCGAATGAAAAACGTTAAATATTACACGTATTTTTAACAAGAAAGAAAGAATTAAAAGATCTATTAATTGTGTTATGCCATATCGTCATCAAGTAGAAACCCTTGTGTTATCTAGGGTCAAGGTGACCCGAAAGCCTCGAAAAGAATGTAATTGTTTAATCCCTTGTGTCTTTTTTGGGTCAAGATGAACCTAAATATGTATTTATGGAAGCCAGGGAGGTCATGCTGACCAAGAGACAACACAAGGAATACCACAAACACATTCAATTTCGGGGCCTTCGGGTCACCTTGACCCAGAGCTAACTAACACAAGGGTTAATAAGCTATTTTATTGTGTAATATTCCATTTAGAAATACAAAGTATACATCTCTTTATTTTACATCATATTTCTAAACTAGCCATACAAAGTATATATTTATGAATATATGAGGATCTAAATCTCTCCTGTTATACCTTTTCAGACAAGGAGGCCCCTCTGCGGACCAGCTGAACGTTCCGTTGTCGATCACGACATCATCGCCATCTACAAAAAGACACATTTTTGTAAAAAAAAAAAAGTTAGTTGTAGATTGACATAGTGCTCTTTTCCCTCCTCTGTCTGAGGATGTGGTGCCAGATTTTTACACCCACTAACCCTCATCTCTGTATGAATCATAACTTTTATTTCATGCTGGAATCGACATTCAACCGCAAAATGGGAAAACCCTATAATTTGCAGAGAGTCGGCGAAGGCGAAAGTGCAGCGACCCACACAAGACTGTGGCCCTACACATACGTTTGGTCAACAACAAAAAATAATGTGCCACTAGTTCATTGACAATGACAACCTATCATTTTAACAGGACTACTTATAGAATTTTACTCATTCACGTATGGGTGGAGATCGTACCAGGCGTCAATGGAGTCTTTGAGACGTTTTCCACTTTCAGTTCTTCGGAGCACAGGTACTTTCCCAGACGTCTCAGCGACACCATGGCCTGAAACACAACAGTGGTTGGTTCAAAATCCATCTTGCATATGAAGTAACATTTGTATTATCCAACACCATTGATTAATTTTTGGAACAGTAACTGCTCGCCGACCTGCAGTGTTGTGCTGATAGCGAAGGGAAGCTGACTTAGTGGAGTCTTCAGGATGTTGATCAGCGCCATCGACACAAAGACCTTCTGAGCGTCCAGGACGTTCCTGTTGTCCAGCGTTACGTAGACTCCGAACATGGCGAAAGCGATCTGTGTAGCAAAATTAAAAAAGACATTTTAAGTGTTAAATTAAGTGATATTACAGACACTTGCTTGAGACCTTGGCTCCTCCTGGGACATGATCCCAGAACAATCTGATACAATCTATATGTTCTTTTTGGTAGTTACACAGAATCTGTTCAGCTTAACCGTAACCGTCCCATAAAACAGGCAACATCTTGCAAATATTTATTTTTGGTTTAACAGATAATAGTGCTAGTTTGTAAATTAAGCTTATATTTCCATTAATATTTATCTTAATAAACTCAAATACCTCCTCAGTAATCAGATTTTTCACATTAGCACATGTTTGACTGTTAAAACAACTGCTAATTTAGTGCGAACATCGCAAACTATACGCAAGGACACTATTTTGTCCAAGTGTCCTATGGTAAGTATAATAACTTTAATATTCAAATTCAAATCTGGTTATTGTTTTATTGATAATATCAATAAGTGTGTTATGTTTCATTTCACTTGACTGAATATTATCCAAAGAACATTCTTTTTATTAACCTACCAAGAAAGACGAGGAGTTGAATGAGGCAATTGAGATTGAATAGAGGATCTGGGACTTTTTCAACGCCTTCAGTTCCTTCTCTCTGTATCCCAACACCTGCTCCAGAAAGGCCTTCTCCCAGGCGTAGAACTTGAGGATCTTGATTCCATTCAGGATCTCATTCATCAGTCGGATTCGGCCGTCCATGAACTTCATCTGGATCTCCTGTAGCCCAAAAAAAAGGTTCTTACATTCTGTTCTTCAGACATGTTATTGTCAGCAAGTAGTAGTTTTCTTCAACAACACAGACACTTTTTTAATTGCAAAGGAATTTATTGCTTGTTTTGTTTCAGTAACTTTAACACCAAGGAAACAGTTCAGTGCCAGGAATGTGGTTTGTTTAGTTTGATTAAATAACCAAATCCGAATTTATGGAAGCGTCTGTTGCTTTGAGAGAAATTAAAATGACGTCTACAAACCGCCACGCCTTTTCCTGCAATTGTTTTGAAGAGACTTCAAAAAAAGGCAAGACAGAATGTGACATCCAGGAAAAACACCCACGCAGTTGCATGCTCGGCCGCACCTTACACAGAATCTGGAGCTACCGGTGGAAAAGTGTGTCACGGTGTTTACCTGAAGCTTGCTTCTCTTCTTCGCTATGAATCCATTCAGGGGGAATATGAGAATGATGGTGGCGATGCCAGCGAGGGCAGATGGACCGAGATGCTGTATGAGAAGAGAAAATGTGTTTTAAATGAGTGCGGTATCCTGCGAGGGACAACTTCCGAGGAGTATGTGAGGGTAGTGAAGTGTATATTGGAGTGAGTGATATAATTATTCGCAGATCTAAGCAACAGCTCCTGTGAAGGTTCAGGTCAAACATAGAGATTAAAATGAAAAAAAAAGAAAAGATTCCTTTAATACAAGACAAAAGGAACCAAAAATGAAAAGGAAAAAGGAATTCTATAGGAAGTGAAATTTATATGAGAGGATAGTTGGGTATTTCTAATAAGCATAATTGGTTTTGAAATCATTTGCTTTTGAAAAATCAAGTTGCGTGAAATGTGTTAAAGAGTATTATAATTTGATTGAAATGGACAGATTTTGAATGTTTCATTGAAAATATAAATCGAATTTTTACAATCAATTAGCACTTTCTAAAGTCCAAAAATATAATTTCTTCATCAAAATTATGCAATTGATACTAGACTTTATATAAAAAAACAAACAAAAAAAACAATAGCTTCTTTAGAAAACCAAGGGATAACTTTACCATTACCAAGTAATGTAAAAACTGTAAATATTGTTAATAATTGTTGACATGTATTTTAACTATAATGCAAAACTTAATTAAAATTGACCTCAATGCTATCCAATGCTAGATCAAACAGCAAGCTTTAGTTGGTCTGAGGTGATATTTACCATCCGGAAATACTTTAAATAGAGTACACGTATATTTTAAAGATAACAATCTAATGCAAGTCTTCTATTAAAATACTAAACCTATTCTCAAATCAATGATGATATAAGACTTGAAACTTGAGTTAAAATGCTTCATACCTGCCAGAGGAAGAACAGACAAAGTGCAATTTCGATGGGAGCGAGCCAGACGGCGTTGAAGTAGACCACAAAGTCCATGAGCTTCTGCGTGTCGGCCGAGACCAAGTTGACAATTTCGCCGACTGTGCAAGTTCTTCTGGCCGAACTGTTTATCACCAGGGACTGAAATGAAAAAGGACAGTTTAGCCCCACAAGGACTTGAACTTGTCGTTTATCTCAAAAACACTTTGCTAAATTAGGCCAGGAGTGAGTTATTTCGGTCATTTATTGTGTCTGGTGGTTGAAGGTTTCAAGTCTGTGGAGGAACGTTAACCCACCTTCCTGTAAACTAGGCCCATGACCGCCGTCTTCACCCGCATTCCCACTGTGAAGCAGGCGTACATGTACTGATGGTTGAAAAGGGACTGGAGGCACGACAGAAGGAACATGAGAGTGGCGTAGAAGTATCCTTTCCACATTGGAGCATCTTCATCCTTCATGAAGCCCAGGAGAAGACTGTGGACACGAAACCAGAAAAAAGTCTGTGACACAATTTCCTAAATCCTTTGTTCACCAACTGTTTTCACAGGTATCATAAAAACCCAAATCCAAAACAAGAGAGGTTTGGACTTCCTTGTCAACACACTTTTTATTGTTTCTATTCATTCTTATGATTTAACTTTCATTGTTTGCCTTGAACCAGAGAAGTTGTGCGTCTCAGCGACCACACAAAGCAGCTTGTGTTTGCGGCCGGCCTGGCCTCAGACTTGGCCCGCGGCGTCCTTAGAGTGGTTCACCCATTTTTGCATGTCGCCTTTCAGCACTTTGTTAACCCTCTTACAGCAGCAGACGTCAATTTCTCGAACGCTGAGACCATAATTAACACTCTGACTGATTCAGTGCCACACGTTACCGACAACAACATTCCTGTCTGGCGAGTGGAGACCATTAGCTGATTAAACTCAGCGGCTGTGTTGTTGCTTGAAATGCAGAGGGTATAAAATGACGGCTCTTGGAGAATATTCTGCGGCCCCCAAATTTAGGGTTGAGTTTTGGCAAGAACCTCATTACAGAATACATCAGGATACGATCACAGTACATGTGTCTCGATCCTTGGATCATCGTTCATGGATCACAGTACTTGGATCACGATACTTGGATTATGATAATTGGATCGCAATTAATTGGATTACAATACTTTGATCATGATAATTGGATCACTTTACTTGGATCACAATACTTGGATTATGGTACTTGGATCGTGATACTTTGATTACGGTAGTTGGATCATGATAATTGAATTACAGTACTTGGATCACGGTAGTTGGATCACGATACTTGGATTATGATAATTGGATCGCGTGAATTTTATTACGATACTTTGATCATGATAATTGGATCATAATACTTGGATCACGTTACAATCATGATACTTGGATCACAAAACTTATTTCACAGTCCTTGCATAATAATACTTGGATCATGGTACGTGGATCACAGTACTTGGATTACGGTACTTGGATCGTGATACTTTGATTACGGTAGTTGGATCATGATAGTTGAATTACAATACTCGGATTAGAATAATTAGATTGCGATACTTGGATAACAATACTTTGATCACAATAATTGGATCCCAATACTTGGATGATGATACTTGGATCACAATAATTAAATCGTGATAATTTGATCACTATACTTGGATCTCTATACTTGGATAAGGATACTTCTATCATGGAGTTGTATCACGGTACTTAGATCACGATACTTGGATCATGATCACGGTTATTGAATAAAGATACATGTAGTTGTATCACGGTACTTAGATCATAATACTTGGATCATAATCACGGTTATTGAATAAAGGTACTTGTATCATGTAGTTGTATCACGGTAGTTAGATCACGATACTTGGATCATGATCACGGTTATTGAATAAAGGTACTTGTATCATGTAGTTTTATCACAGTACTTAGATCACAATAGTTGGATCACGATCACGGTTATTGAATAAAGGTACTTGTATCATGTAGTTGTATCACAGCACCTAGATCATAATACTTGGATCTGGTTATTTGGATCACGTAAATTGTATAACTGTATTTGGACCACGATACGATAGTATCATGATATCTATTATTTTATTGAATCTCTTCAATGTAACTTTACATAGGAAAGTATTTTCTTTCAATTACATCCTTTTGTTTCTATGTTTAAAGGTTTCCCCTGATGTGGCCACTTAAAAAAATGTTCTTCCTTCACCCCTTCTTCACACTAACTTCAATTCACTGACGACAGCCGAACAGGAACTTTCAGTGCTTACCTCAGAACCTGAGGAATGGCGAACATGAAGGCATCATGGAATATGATGCACATGGTTCCAGTCAGGAAATATGGACCAAATTTGCGAGCCAAAGTGCGCAGCAGGATGAAGCCGGAGCTCTGCTCCTTCTGCAGCTTTCTCAGTAGCTGAGCTTGATCCGGCAGTCGACTCTCCAGCGCCGCGCCCGACATCAGGGCCTTCTCTTGCCTGCCAGAGGGCGAGAAGTGCACATGGTTACAGTCATGAACTCTGCGCTGGAGAATGTGCCAACATGACGCTGGCAGCCTTAAAGTCTCTAACGTGAACCAGGCTGTTAAAAAAAATAAATAAAAAAAATAAAGTTTCCACTCGTGCCATCACATTGTGAACTTTCCAGCAGGCTATTAAGCACTATTACCTCACATTGTTAGACAAATACACAAAGCCTTCAAAGCCACAGTAAAAAACAGCCTTTGTATAACCTTAAAAAAAAACGTAGTGATGATTCTGCAACATTAACGATGACGGATCTAAACCTGAGTCAAGAGTGTTGAGTTTATACATCTGAGGGAACATTGGAGGAGCTGACGGCTGGCCTCTGTTATGATAAGGCTCCCTGTGAGCCAGAAAGAAACACATGTGCGTGTCCTGCACAAGTCCAGAGCTGCAGCTTTAAAACACAGACTGTTGCTCTTCCCGATCGGAGGACAAGAAACGTGTTCATCTTTTCATTGTTATCGTTGCTGGACAAAAAAAAAATTCTCCTCCAGTGATCAATAAAGTATTGTGCTGTTTTTAATGTATGTTTTTTTTAATGAATCATGTTTGTTTTTTTATTTAAAAAAACCTTGTGACAGTGATAGTTTGAAAGGTGCTAGAAAAATTAAATAATCATTAATTATTATTTGTATTTGAAGAATATTCACTTAAAATATCTATGTCAGATTATTATTATTTTATTTGTGAATTGTTCAGTTGTATTTTGAGTTTTTAATCTCCCTGGTAAATAACTAGATGTTTTTCTTCTGTTATCAATTTGTTGATTCAACTGAAGTACTCGTAATAATGGAGGTCTGCCCACCACAGGCTGATCAGGCACATGTTGTTACTTAGAAGAAGAACATATTTCATATTGGTTTTTTTTTTTACTTCTAATGATTTTATAAATCACGATAGAACAACATGCACTCTGAGGATAGAACAAGGCCAGAGTTTGTAAAAGTAGGTCATCCTTAGTGATGTCACGATGCTTCTTGGTCCAGATTTGAAGTGATTCTTTTTTTCATTATTGGTTTGGCAGTTTGAGGTTAAACTTGTTGTTGAATCTGCTTCCAACAGCTCCAGTAATCCTGCTATTGTGTTTTTTAATCATGATTAAAGTCAGAAGTCTATGAAGGTATTCAAAGCTTAAAGTTTTGTTGCACTTGAGTGAAGTTTATTATTAGGATTATTTTGGAGAAAAAAAATCTCACTTTTGAAGTTTGGCACATTCGGTCGTCCATTCCTCGTGGAGATCCGATATGATCTTGTGGGATGTGTCTTCTTCTCGCAGCGTCCACAGGTCGTCTGCCTCGAGGGGAGTGCGATAACCTTTCACGACAAGCCTGTGTGGGAAGCAAATACAACATTAGGAAAAAAATAGCCACAAAATGGTAAACAAGCACAGAAAGTTGCTCGGGGGGGGCTCAGATTAGACGTTTGGTTAAACCATCGTACCCAGTAAACCACCAGAAGAGGATCTTGGACAGAAAAGAAGCATCTTTCACAGGACACGGGTTCTGAAACACATTCAAAAGACGAAAGATGGTTATTTTCATGAAGGTAATTCATGGGTTAGGAAGCTCGAAACGGTCATTAGTCTTGAGTGGATTATGATCAAAAATCCGCCTCAGGGTTGTTTTGTCGAGTGGTTTCGATAGACGTGGGAGGCTTGTACGAAAATGTGAATTACACAACAATTTGATTTTATTTTTCATAGAGACATTTGACAAACGTCCAAATGGATCAAAACATTTCTATATATGTATTTTACAGACATAATTTCAGATTTTAAATGGCCAATTTAACAACACTGTTTCTTGGAGTCACATGATGAACAACAGATGACATCACATAAACCCTTTAAGGAGCCAAGATCTAAAGCAGGCAATTTCCCAGAGACTTTTCCTAAGCGCCGTACCAACCCATAACACATGAGTCACTGGGAAAATGTCAGGATAAGTAGATAAATGACGATGTTAAATGATTTTCATGACCTAAAAATACATTTTAGTTAACATGAAGGAACAACGTCTACAATTATATAACTCCAACGATAATGATTAAGATAAACACATACTTCATGTTTTGGTAAATATACATTTTGACATAATATAAATATACATACAATTATTTGAAATATTTTCTTCTTGTGTGATTGACACCGCAGATCTAAATGGTATCCTCAGCCTAGCTAGTCGCTAACAGTTGGACATTTAAAAAAATGTATCTTGTTTGTTTACACGGTGGTAAATGATTCATAACAATCCCGGAGTTTTTGAGACACATTAAATGCTATCATTAGTTCCTTATGAAATATCCTGTCCTGCGGAACTTAAATGTTATGACCCAGTCTGGCCATTCTCTCCAGGAAGCCTCAACTCCTACAGGGAAGGAATAAATAGAGTTCAGTGTTCACGCTGTGTCTGGACGATGTTTTTGAGGTTCGATGTCAATGGCGTGAATGTGTCATGAGAAAGTCCCGACCGGCAGACGGGGGCAAACAGAGAGAGTCGGTGTTGTTACGTGATGGCATGCGTCGGTCCCGCCGCCCCCTCGCCGGGGCTATTTGCTCTCTTCACTACCCGCTCGCATCCTTCGCTTCCCCTCTTCCTGTGAGTAACTCTGACCAAAGCGTGGGGTAGAGGGCGGAGGAAGACACACCGACGATGGGTGTGTTGACCACCGCCGGCTTCTGTGGCCAAACACCATCAGGCCAAGAATTCGTTTGGAACTTTACTAGCGCGGAGAGTTGTTGCGTCACACCTCAGGCTCGGGGCGAAGCTAATTTCCGTTTGCCAATGCCGAGTTATTTTCACAGCTTTGTGTTACTAAAATGATTCTTTTCACAAAGTATTCTGACATCCGCGTGAGACACGGAAGTGAGTGAGCCACACATATCGCAACATGACAAAAGTTTCATAGAGGGAGAGTGTGGAATAATTAATGACATCATTTCCTCCAAAAGGAGACCTCAAAAAAACGCTTTTAGATTTGAGTGGGATATGTGTGGGTCTGCCTACCTTCTCCAAGACTGCCTTTCCTTCAGGAGGCTGGTCCGCAAAACAACACAAGAACAGCTGGGCCAATTGGAGCGAGAAGTAGGAGAAGAAGGCCAGATATCGGACGAGGTCGGACACAATTCCCTAAAGAGAGGGAACAGGAAGTGAGCGGCAGTCATCATAAACAAGGAAAACACAAGGCTAGAAATAACTTTTTTTTTGGTGATAAAGTTCTCATATATAAATGTTACCTCGGCCAAGGAGGTTGGCGCTGGAATTAGTTTGTTTGAACAGAACAGAACAACCTTGGATTCATATTAATTGAACTCTTGCTAAATCATTCATTAGTGGGTTAGGAATGTTCCATAGGTTTCCTCTTTCACTTGCATGGCCTCTCACAAGTTACGCTCATCTGTTACGAAACTCCAAAAAAAGCCATTTACTAATATATTTTGGTTTGTTAACTTAAAGGCCCAAATACGTAAGATTGTTAACTTTAATTTCTGGTTCCCCCTAGTGTCTGATCGTGCAATGTCAAGGCTTATCTTTTTCACTCATCCAAAGTTGTTTTTTTTGTATGGAAAAAGCTACTTTGTGTCTCTTTTTTTTTTCGTCCTGGTAACTTTAAAAAGTCCTCAGGCACAGTTGTGTAGAAATAAGTATTGTAAAAAATCATTTAAAAAATCTCTAAAAAAAACATGAACAAATTCTGTTAGGAAAATGTTTTTTCTGTGTGCCGACGCCACTTTACCATAAAAGCTTTTTGAATTGATTATGCAGGGTTTTCACAAAGTCATGTAAAATGTGAATGTTGGCAGAGGCATGCAAGTCTCAGTGAAAACATTGCGTTTTAATCCACTTTACAAGGCAATAAAATTCTCTCCCAAGTGGGAAGTTGGAGTTCGAGATCAAAACGCTTTAAGTTATGGAGCAATCTTGCTTTTTAAAGAAGTGACAAGACGGTTCTAAACAGATCAACAGTATTGTGTGGTTGCCCTTTCTCCTGCAACGTGGTTTTTACTAATCACACAACATCCTGTGGTTTATTTATACCATTTTAAAAACCACATAAAGTCCTTTTAATTGATTTTCCCATACTTCAACGATGTGTAGAGGAGGAAATGGTTCAAACACTTACATCGCAGACACAATAAAGTGTATTTTTAACTTAGACTAAGGAGCTTTTATTATAAATGAAAGTATCTGCAAAACAAGGCGATGGTGGTTTTTCCGAGGCTTTTACTTTCAATCCAGGAGGCAGCTGTAATATTTACCTCTGAGGCTCTCTTGCACAATGAGAGACTATTTTACACCCGACATACACAAACTGTGGGTTTTGGCAGCGCCATTGTTTGCTGCTGGATCGGTGCCACTGACACAAGCTGCCCCTTGTGCACACGGAGAGTCGCCGCCGTGGTTAACAGTGAGGCAATTTTCACTGAAAAAGGCTGTCTTGGCAAAAAGGTCTGATACTAAAAAGCAAGAATGTGTCCGGCCACACTGTGCAAAAAGAAAAAAAAAAAGAAGGTCGCGAGTGGGTGGGAAATATGTAGGTGATGCGGCTAAGAATGGCTGAAGGACTACAAACATGAACCCTGTCAACTCGAGCTGTCAACACTATTTTGCAAGAGGGACCGTGGCTTTAAATATTTTTGGGGAACGGTCAGCCGGATATGTGTGGAGAGAAAACTGCTGAGTGTGGCACTTTTGTGTTCCATCAGTGTGAAGGCAAAACCCAATGATGAAAACACAAAACATGACAAAGATACATGTTCAATAAATGAATGTACAATTCAAGTTTTTTTTTAATGCAGAATCTGTCAGAAGGATGGCTAAAATAATACTGACTAGCTTGCAGAATGTTCCGTGAAAACACAACCTGCACATCTTCAACTAACTTCTAACTTCTAAATTTTGGTGGGAGGGGGCGGGCCAAATGGTAGTTGAGTTTGATTGACATATCACCATCCAATTTTTAACAACAGTGTACGTTCAGCAGGTGACTACAATTTTTTTTTGCTTTGTTTCAATACTAATCTTTATTAAATCTGAGTTTAAAATGTATAATAACATTTAAAACCTTTAATAAGGGTACTATTGTTTTTAAATGAATTGTTTTGCTGTTAACGGGAATTAAATAAAACAACAATTTACATGTGTTGAGAACTAGTTTCCTCCTGCGTTTGTAATGTATGTGCAGAGATTTACATTAGGCTGAGGTTTATAGACGCGTAGGTTCATAAACAGTTCTGTCCCACAAGCGTTTATCCAAGAGTTATCATTATTCCCCCCCAGAGTAGTGCCGGAATGTCACACTGAGGATGACAAAAGGGAAATACGGACGTGTATTTTTTTAAAATAGCAATTCAAATGTGGCTGCCACAGGAGCGTTTACACCTAAATAGATCTGAACAATGATTGCAGAGTCTGACAGGAGAGAAGCACATGCCGGCGTAACCATCATCCCTCGCTTAACTCTAGGTTAGATTAGGAAAATTAGGGGTGCGAAGTCTCCGCTGACGTGGGGTTGAATGTGACGCTGCGCTCGTGGCACTCCAGACAATGGTTGATTAGATAGTCCTGCAGGTTCACTGGGTTCATTTGTTCATTTTAATGCACTTATTCCTGCCGCACAACATTCTTCTATTTTGTTTTTTGAATAAAGGACTTGCAGTTCTCAGTAATAGCTGATCGATTTAGATTTAAGTGATACCTACTTCATCCATGGCCAGCTGGATCTTTGCTCTGAGAGGCACCACGGAACAAACCACTGCCAAGACCCAGAACAGGAAGAGGAATATGGACGAGCGGCAGCCTCGTACTCTCTCCAACTGGATGATGCATAAGGTCAGAATCTGGGAGGAGACAGATGGAAATCATCGTTCAATCAAACATCAATAAACCTTTTAATGGATTAGATTTTAGTAGAGAACTTTTTTAAAGTTTGAGACAAAGGTTATAATGAGTAAAATTATATTAATAATGTTATAATTTAATAACTATTATTGTATGCAATCGCATAAGAACGTGGCATCTTTAGCTATATTTTTCACAGTAACCGGTTCTTTAATCTGTATATTTTCTCTGGGTTAGGGTTAAGGTTGGGACTGGCTTCTGAAAACTGGTCAAAATTCTTCAACTGACAGGAAACCTTTAGAATTCTGTATCTAACGCAACATGGTATATATGGTTTTGTTTAGGGCCCAAATGCAAAATCTGGCTGCTAAGTCATTTTATGTGGCCTACAAGCACTTTTATTTTCATGTTTAGAAATCTGGTATTTAAAGTATATTTGCTATTTTTGAAAATCAAATTCCTTTGTGAAATAGTGTCAGTGTGAGTGCGGACGGCCAAATACTAGTTGGAAACAATTCTGTGGCTTACGAAGAGTTAAATGGGAGATTTTTGGTCTTATTGTTGTTATTATTATTTGCTCTTAATAATCCAAGATTTTGATTAAACAAATGAAAGGAAATATTTTCATCTAAGTTTATTTTGTGTTTATTGAGTTACCTAAGAGCAGATTGATATGTTTATTTGACCCCAACTTGGGCGAGCACACATGGAAATCCATTTTTCTCAACAATATTTTACGAGCTCATCCCTAGACTCTATTGTCACAGTGAACACATTCCATCATATAAAACTTAAAAGAAGAACTTTAGGTCTTATAAAGGACCAAAGTATTTTTTTACACTAAAGTATGAAGTAGTATCATAAGAAAAAAATATATGTAGAAAAGTTACTTGGAGATATTATGGGTTTTGTCACATGCCATATGACAAATGACTAAAGACGTCACAAAATTAAATATATAAACATATATCATTTTATGGAATTTCTTGTAACAGACATTCTTTTTTAGAGGTAAACAAGCAATAAGACAAGACACACAACTCAACTTAGTAGCCCTGTCTACACTGAACAACAAAAAATGTTTTCTTCTTCTGTCTTCTTTTTATTTTTATCTGTCAAATTCACTTTACGATAACAAACAACAGTAGTCCGCTTTAAGACACATATACACAATTTGCTTCAGTCAATGTCACAGAGCCAATAACAGCGGTTTTAAAGACTGGGAATTCCCAAACCACAGCAGCAGATGTCATCAAGCTGGCTAAAAAAATGACATAAGTGTGGTTTGTAGTGACCAGCCAAGCATTGTTGCCATATCCAAATCTTAAAGAAAACCACATTATGATATGACTTCTGATGACGGAGGACATCCAAGTTAGTATTCATTATTATCGAAGTATGCACACAACTTCCATGGTACTAGTGAAAACACTCAACAACATTAGGGAACTTTTATTTTAGAAAAAACATATTTATAAAGTTAAATAAATTAATCATAATTTGGTTTAAACCTTGTGTTCTTTCTGGGTCAAGAAAACACAAGGGATACCTCAAACACATTTGTTTTCAGACCTCCGGGTCACCTTGACCCTCAGATAACACAAGAGTCAAGAAAATAAGCTTTTTGAGTGAATATGTTGGTTGTCTATCCCAGAAATTCCACATTTTTAATCTGTTTATTTAGAGAAACAAAACAGTTATATTTCAAATCATAGCAATACATGCAGCCCCAGAATGAGCTCAGTGTTTCCTGAGGGGACTTATGTAACCCTTGATGAACACTGTACCCACCACATCTGAACCTCAGCACAAGACAGAACTACTACCACGGTGACTCATCTTATTGCTGTAAATCATTATCTGGAAGTGGGTGGGACTGAATCCAGTCCTCAAATCAAAATGTTGCCTTATAATTACTCTCCAGATCAGAACTGTAGGAGGAAGAAATTGGAGTCTCTGACAACTGTCTTCTTTATTGGTGACCCTGGTTAGCCTGTGGGCTCCATGGGTCACACAAAAGTGTTACCATACGTTGATCTGTACAATGTGTTCTTTCCTCTGAGGAACATTTTAGGGTGTGAAGGATGGATTTCAAACTAGCATTAACTGGATCATCTTTTAGGGTGAAAAAAACGTTGATCTTTTGAATGTGAAATTACGACAAAGTTTTTCTGCAATCGACATCTGTTGCATCTGAGCCAGCATTTGCTTTCCATTAATCTTTGGCTGCGTCCAATCTTTTCACTCACGGGAACGACCTTTGCATTCCAGGAGTTCTGGCAGCGGGAGGAACTTCCAAATAGGGAGTTGTGATTGACAGCTACTTCATTTACCTCTAATACAATGTTTGTTTTATGGCTCTTCCGATTTAAGTTTGGTTGAAGGTACGATTGCAACGCTAAGAATCATAGCCTGGAACACTTTCACAGGTAGGTAACCCAGTGGCATCTTAACGCTCAATGTCTGAATCCCCGGCACATGTTTGCCTCTTTTCAGATCCACACATTTCACCCTTGACCCCTCCCTAACAAACTAGACCCAAAGATATGGACACTTTGAAAACTCCAAGGGCAGGAAAACATATCGAGTTAAGGTATTTTTCCAACAATAGTACTTAACTAACTGGTTTTCTGATTATTTAATCATTGTCTAAGTATTATTTTGATGGACAGAAATGGTAAAAATGGTGTTTCTTGGACGTCTGCTGTCCAGGCTGACCTCCTTAATATACATTACTAGAAGATATACAGTATGTACAAGAGGCCTCAGAGTTTATTTTCACCTAAACACGTGCTTGTGTTTATTCAGCAGTCTGAAAAAAACCACAGGTGGGTTTGCCTGTCTGACTTTTTAGGGAACTGGACCGAGCCAAAGAGAGGGATCTTTGTGAGCAAGCATCTTAGCGCAACTTTAGTACTTCTGAAAAGAACAGCATTGCTCAAGATAACCAACAGGTCTGCATGTCTTTCTACCCAACTTGTGGGATTAAAAACTTTGGACTATTTTGCGAAAAGAGTGGGCGACACGTACCGATCTACCCCGGAAGGCTTTTTCTATCAACATGATGTCAGTGATTGCACACAGGGCTTCTTCTTCTGTAAATAATGCACCTCATGAGGGTGGGGACACGACGGTAGACGAGTTTATATGAGGACAAAAACCAAATGACATTTAAACAGATTAAAGACTCACTGGGCTTGTATAAATACTTTGAGGTCTCACCGGGGTTTTTGGTCTAAACATTCAAACTGTTTGTTCTTTTGGCCGGTTACAAAGTTGTGCTATAGTTGAATTCCCTCTTTCCAAGGGCAGTACATGTATATGTTAGATGCCAATTCAAACCTTGTCAAATTTTACAACCAGCTGAATGTATCTGTTGTCCAGTTGAATTTGTGCCCGTTAGTCCACATCAAATATCAGATGATGTGGTACTCCGCTCCTTTGGCACAGTGCTAACAGAGAAGTGCGATATTTGTTTTTGCCGGTAAGACTTTAAATCCATCAATGCAGCTTTGAGCCTGCCATACGAACACTATACGTTCAATTATTTGCACTAGGACATGGCAGCTGGAAGATGAAAAATACTCCCAAAGGTTCTGTTACATTGGGATATTCCACGAGGCAGTGAAGAGTTTTGCTCCGTCTTACGATAAAACTTTCCCATGATACACACTCCATTGACTAGTCATTTATATATATATATATATATATATATAGTCGCTTTAACACAGACATGCCAAAACTTTGTTTTTAATGATTTTTGGCAAAACATTTATGGATCTTTCAAACATTTAATGAGACCTAATTTTAGTGAAAGTGAACCAAATGATTCCCATATATAAAAATTCCAGTATTCATCCAAAACTTGCAAAAGCATTTTTCATTAAATCTATAATTAATTAACTATACAGTAAAGGCAAGTTCTCCCAAATTCTTAGGTTAGACAAGCTATGTGAAGCTTTACCATTTCGCATCATAGCTAGAATCAAGAGGGAAAACTGTGATGCAAAATAAAGAAAAGTTCTTTTTTTTTGGTCGACAACATTGCTAGCAATATACAATAAAAAACAATAAAATTAAAATCTGGGGTGAGAACATATTTATGCAGGTCATATCTGTCTTATATAATGTTAATAACTAATAAAATGATCAGTTCTAGATGAGTTAGTAGAAAGTGGAAATGGCAACAGAATTGTAGAATGACCCCTTTAGTAGTCATTTATTGCCTAAAACATAGACAAATGTTCTCTCTTACCATCTCCGAATAAGACTTCATCTGTTTTTTCTGTATTTACTTCTAAGCTATTGATAGTCTATTAGTGTATGACAGTTGAAAGGTTAACCGGGCAGAGCAGCTGTCCAAGCCTATATGCATGTTTAGGGTCAGTAGAAGACCTTATAGGTCAAAAAGGTCTGTAAGTGGCCAAGTTTTATCTTGTCCTGTTAACCCCCGAGGCGGATTTTAAAACAGGGACAACACTGAGAGTTGTGTTTACTCACCACGGTCATGCTGCGTATGATGGGACTGAGTAGGAAGACCATGTGATGGTGGATTTCTTGGCTTCTCTCCAACAAAATGTAGAAGAACTCAACGAAACCAAAAGAGGCCAGTAGGAACCCGAGTACCTGGCCAGGACAGAAAGAAAAGAAGGGTTGGTTGAAATGTGTGAAAACATCTCCCTTTGACATTCGCCTCAGTGAAGTCTCACCATCTTGGAGGTGCAGAGGCTGGACATCTGAATGCGACCCTGGTCATGGTAGTAAAAGTGAAGGCAGTAAAATGGGGCCAGCAACCAGAGGTAGACACAAGGGACCCACACCAGCACCGTGTTCTGGAAACATTGCGTCAGGTCCGGGTTAGCCGTGTACCAGGTACGGTTCCAGTCCTGCAACGAAAACCCAAATAATCAAGAATGAGGATAGAGATCGTTTACTGGCTCGCAGGTGGCGATGTCCAGACACGGTGGAAGTTTGTTTCATTCATAGTGTGGAGTGAAACCACAGCTGCAACCAACAAGCTTCGCCCAGTCGGATGAAGGCTTTTTTTTTTCTTTTGAATATGCTGAGTCAGCAAACCACATATCTGTCTAGAACCAGAGAGTGAAGGATAATTATCTTAAAATGTGCTACAATAATAAAGCCTGCGTATTAACAATCACTTGAAAAAGCACAGAAACTCTGCATTCCTCTGCCAAGGGGCAGAAATTAACTTGCCCCGCTTACGGAACACTTAAGAGGCAGCGGTTAGACGGCATACAAGTCAATGACAAATTGGAACCTTCCTAAATCCAGGGATCTACAAAGATTCACCACAAACATTTTTGTCCGTTAAAAAAACGTACCTCCTTGCTGGAGTTCAAAATAGAATCTTAAGTTTGGCCAGTTATCTCGATGCACTAGTTTACCACCTTGCTGGTCCTAATGAGGGGGCGGGGTGTCTGGCTTTTTACGAGCCAGTGACAACGCGGGAAGTGGTTTGAGGCTTTTTACGTGGCGACACAAACAGACACCAATATGGATAAATGAGATTGCTGATGGTTACATAACAGCCCAGCTAGGCAAAATCGTCTTCTGGATCGGAAAAAAAAAGTCAGCGCTTGAATAGTGACTAATTCAAATTTCCCATCACTCACTACTTTTTACTGAAAAGGACCTGAATCAGTGTCTCATGGGTCCCATCCACAGATCCTGAAAAAATATCGAGTTATAAAATGTCAACCAAGTCGACATTTGAAGTAACCACTCAGTGTCCATTTGAGCGGGTAAGTGGGATGTTACTTTCACAGTCTCTTCTGACTTCTGCGGTTGATGGTTAGAAGATGAACGAAGCACTTTGTTGTACTACAACTCTCTTGCCAAACAGAATTTTTCTTAGTACTTATGTTATTTCTCACCTGTTGCTCAAATGGGAACAGTCCAACATTTCTTCTTAGGTTACCATATGTGTCTAATAACCACAGGTGGATTTTAAAATTACTAAAAAAAAATTCAAACATTTTATTAAATTATTTTATGATCTTTAATATATCAATGTTATTAATCTTTATAACCCTTGTATCATGGTCAGTTTCTTTCCAGCCTTCGGGTCACATTGACCCTGAGATAACACAAGGGTTAATCTCACCTAAAAATAGCAGAGAAAACTTTTGTGGCAAAAAGTGATTTCACAAAGTCACGAATAGACTAAACAGGTGCAGTTTGAATCATTTTCCTTTTCGCTGTGTTATCTGCAATATTTAGGGTGCACCAGCAGAGGTAAAAATTGCTTTGTTCTTTTTGTCTAAATAAATGAAAATCTAATCAAACATCAGGTCTGTATGATATCTTGTAACAAAAAAAAAGTTGTTTTATGACTCACCAGACGAATAAATGTGCAGTTTAGAGTTTGACTGACCATCGTTCTCACCCCGACAACTCAAGCACATGAACACCAACACACGCAAAAAGACAATTTGCAATCAGAAACGGTGAAGTCAGAGATTAGAAACCGGATTAACATGATATATATATATACAGTTTTTGAAAAACACAACTGATTAATTAATCGCATAATATATCACCACCTAATATAATATAATCATCGCTTATGACGCACTAATGCTGGAAGATTAGCAAATATAATGAATGCACAACACATGAGGGGGAAGAAAAAATGTTGAAAAAGGACAAACAGCATGACTCAAACATTAGGAATGTTCTGTGTGACCCCCTTTTTTTAAAGCCAGGATGCTTTCCTTCAAGAGAAAAAAACAAAACTACAAGGTCATGAAGTCTGTAGTATGAGTCTTGAATTCCAGCTTTTATCATGCTGATTTAATGTTTCAGCTTTGAACTTTTGTTCAAGTTAGAGATCAGAAATTCTTCACTGTTTTCAATGTCAACCGCAATTAACGGCTGATTATTCCCGGCAGCAGCAAAACATTTGTGTCCGTCTTCCACTTACATGTTCCCGGCAATATCTTATTTTACATCTGGAAGCAGCAAAACAGTCTAATCGAAAACAGAAAAAGGAGACCGGAGGGGGAGAGGGAGGGTTGGCTGACTCAAGTTTGGACCGAATGCGTAAAAAAGTACCGGCAGCTGGACCTCAGCCATGTGTCACTTTACAAGCTTGAAATGAATTAAAAGCAGTGTTTCGTTCTGCAGCCGCGCGAATAAAAAGTCTGATTTGTCCAGATTATAGACCTGCAGGCTGCAAACTGAGAAGGTCAACATGAACGCGACTAACTTCTCTTGAACATCCCAGTAGAGAAGAGTGGCTCCAACAAATACCACCGTGTCAGAAACAGCTTGATTTTCCAGGTCAAAATACCCCAACTCCAACTCACCCACAGAGGGTCCAGGCCGCTGAGTCTGCAAAAGGCATCCATCCTCTCGCTCGCTCCTTCCTCTCTGGTGCTTGCTTTGGTTGAACAGTCGTGCTCCTCCACCTGAGCACCAGAGCATGTGAGTGAACGTTGAGAGGGACCTGAGAGGGACTGAGACGTTTGTGGAGCTAAAGATTCTTGGATTTCACCTGTTTTGTGTCTGTCTGTCTAAGTGTTTATTGGTCAGTCCTCGCTTCACTCTGCCTGAGCTTTAATAAAGCATCTTCTCTGAAGGAAAACGCTTCTGTTTCTAGTTCAGCTCCTGCTCTCATGAGTATCTGGTTTTTCTGGCTCTCTCTCAATCCGCTCGCTGTTTATGAGTGTGTCTCCTTGTCGGGTGGGTGGAAATATTTCTCACTCTCTCTCTCTCTCTCTCTCTCACTCACTCACACACACCCCTCTCTTCTCGCCCACATCTGTTCCATGTTGATCTCTACAACTACTCCCTTCAATGACACCCAAACTCATATCTATGACTTCCCGTAGCCGGCCATTAAGCTCCTATTTATATCCATGAACACTCTTTTGATGATGGTTAAAATGATAACCAATATATATTTAATGACCATACCCTAGTAATACTATATTATGTATCATAGTTCGGTTGTTCATTATTAATACACAATTCCTTTAAAATACAATTTAAAGTGAATAATCGGTTGCAAACAACAACAATTCATTTATTACAAATTGAATAAACTAACTTCTCCCTTCCTGCTGGAGACCGAGAGCAATACTGGCCAGACATTTAATGTATTTTATGTTATGTTTGATTAATTATTTATCCATATGCCATTTTATGCAAATGTGTCTCTTATTCTATTTAAATTTGAATTTCATTCATATAAATTAATTTTTATATCCTGTAATGCCACCACAACAAATTCCTGTGTCAAATTCCTGGCCATACAAGTTTTATGATTCTGAAATGAAACAGATCAGACCTAAAAATTTGAATGAAGTAGATTGTATAGAGAAATCTAGACAGAAGCGAAGATTACTTTTTATTGTTTTACTATTTCAACCTGGAGTAGTTTTACTTCATACAAACCAAAGTGTAAGCACTGGTTCTTGGTTTAGTGGTTATATTGGGGGGAAGAAATACACAAAACAGAACTTCATCATAGCTTCAAGTTTATCAACATGTTTCATAATGTAGACGTTTTAACTGCTCTAATAACATTATTCATGTGTATGCAACTAATAAAGCAGCAATATCTAAAATGAGAAAAGAAGATTGAGGTCCAGTCTAACTGCAATGTTGCGCCGTTGTCAAATACTGCATGCGCATTTGTTTATAAAATATGCCTCTGACCCACTGGTTCAGCAGTTTGTACAGTCACAGACTCGCCAGGTCCATCGACAAAGTAATGATGTCATCATGTACTGAAGAGCATCGTTAAAATAACAGCCAGTGAGTCATAAATATTCAAAATTGAATTACTACTACTACTACCTCAGACACTTGAAGCCCAGAGATGAAATACAATTATTTATGTGCCCGTCCCAGACCTGTAAGGAGGGTCAATAAGTTGCAAACTTATATTAAATGACTAGTCATTTGAAAGATTTTAAAACAAAATCTCAGTTTAGTATTTACTCACACATGGCAAAGTTTCAAAAAGCTATTCAAAATATCATGCTTTTTCAACAGAACCAACTGTGTCACTGAGTTTGATTAGAAAGATGAAGAAAATAGTGAGATCTTGTGGGATTGGGCATAAATTAACTGTGCACTGAACAGTGCAGAGTCACCTCACCAGTGAAATCACAAGCTTTTGCACAATGAGAAAAGTTGCTGAAAGAGTAAAAAAAAGGGAGAAGTTAATAAGTCACTCTTTCTCGTGTTTTTTTTTTGCACAGCAAGTGGAAAATATTAATTGACATGTGACTCCATGCCTGGCAGTGTTTGTTCTATAATAATAAATAAGCTACAACCCCAATTAATCTTACGTAAAATAAGTATCTCGAAGGGACAGAAGAAGTAAATGAGTACCTGGAGTCGACTGGAGTAAAAAGAATGATCAAGAAAGCTGATCAAAAATCTGAAATACTAAAAAGAACATGAAGAAAACCACCAAAAGATATTATTATTTAAGGTGTCAAAATAAAAAAATTGCTGTAATAAAATGATAAATATAACATGGCAAAAGAAAAAGAATAGTAACTCCAGCCTTACTAAAATAAACTTTACATTTTTTCGGTGAAATTGTTCCATTTACTTTTAAAAACACATATTGTAATAGAAGCCAACACAAATGGTGCCACAGCTGAATGGAATAGACATTAAGTTGTAAAACATTGCCAATCGCAGATACAGTAATTTAAGATGACATTTAGAAGGCAAAAAAAAAGGCCTTCAAAGTGCTCTTTGGCATTGGCCAAGTCTCTGATGAAGCTTCTCTCTGGTCAGGGGAAAAGTACACGACACAGCTGTGGAGGAAAGTATGACACTGCCCTCGCTGGGACTCACAACATCGTCCTCATCACCGCAAAAGAAGAAACATGGAAAGCATTGGGCAGACCACCGACAGGTCTGCTGTCTCGCCATGTGCAAATATGAGATTATTTTTTCTTTTCTAAAGTGAGTCATCATTTTATATTTCTCCCTTCAAAGCAAGCAAATGCTTTGATTGAAACTTCTGGTCAAATTATGTAACACAGTCCCGATTCTTTCTTTTTTTTGGGACAAACTGCGTCACGGTTCAACCCAAGGTCATTCAGAATGTCTTCAGTGTTATGTAGATATCTAGTTCTATTGTGAGATAATAGGTCAGCAGTATCACAATGATGACCATATTCTTGAATCAGAAGATCATTTAAGGTATGTATGGAATCATTTTGGAAGGTAAGCTTTGGACTTCCACTCCCTACTTTCACTTTTCGACTACACAACTTCAGTCCTGCTCGACTCGACTCATCTCTAGTCTGCTGTGTTTCCTCTAGCTCTGCTACATCCTCGCAATTGGCTTCTTCGGTGATGTCGCTCTCTGACCAATGAGTGTCCGGCAGACAGTCAGGATCACCTTTATAATAGAGCCTTTAGGTCCCTTGGAACAAAAGTGGAGGATGTACTTAAAATACTATCTGTTTTGTTGGACCATGCTGGTGGAAACGCAACACAAACCAGGTAGATTGTCGAGTCAAGTAGAGAACAGTAGCGCTAACACGAGCTGTGGTCCAAAAAAAAGCTGAATAGTGAGTTATTGGAGAGAAAAAATAGTAAGTAAGTAAGTAAGTAATATTTATTTATATAGCGCTTTTCCAGACCAGGGTCACAAAGCGCTTAAACAAACAAAACAATACTCAAAAAAGTATATACACTTTAAAGATCAAGATAATACTGAGAACAACACAGGAGTTCCAGAAAATCAAGGAAAAGCCTGAACAAATAGAAACGTCTTAAGATGTTTCTTAAAGGAGTCAGTAGACTCCATCAAGCGCAAAGAGAGATGAAGATTGTTCCAAAGCTTAGGAGCAACAGCCTGAAAAGATTTCTCTCCTCTGGTCCTGAGTCGTGAGCGTGGAACCATAAGTAGATTCTGATCCACAGACCTCAGAGCCCGAGCTGGGGTGTAAGGCTGGATCAGATCAGTAATTTAAGGAGGAGCCTGACAATGAATAGCTCTGAAAGTAAGAACCAGAATTTTAAAGTTGATCCTGAAAGAAACTGGAAGCCAGTGAAGAGTTTTAAGGATCGGAGAAATGTGAGTTCTTCTACTTGAGCGGGTTAGAATTCTCTAAAATGCCAGTGAATAGCTTCTACTTTAACGATAAGAATGAACTAAACTTAATCCAAGACTCCTTAGCTGATTGTACCAGAACTGTATCTGGAGTGTTGCAAAAGGAATCCAACAAATCATCTAGTAAGACGCAGACATCGTTCAAACTTCTGGTTTATGCCCAAGATGATCAACATACACAAATATAAACTCAGCGCTGCCAAAAATACTGTCTAACTAGAGTGCGGTTGGTGTCGGCCGGACGGCTGTTAAGGGCCGGTGGGGTGAAAGGATCCTCCGTCTAACACCGTGTTGATCTCTTTCGCCTGAGAGCTGAGCTGCTTGTGGTCGTGACATGTCGTAGAAATGCCGTGGAGCTGGCAGACGGTGGACGGTGAAGGTGGCTGCGGGGGCGGCGGTGCCTCAGCAATCAGCGGTCGAGTGGTGGTTAGCCAGTCTAGGTCACCTACACTTCCTATGGCCTCTCTCTCGCTCTCTGCGAGGAAAAACAGTCCAGTCAAAATAATGGTGTCATTCTGGCTTCTTCAATTTAAGCGAGAATAGACGCATTTAGCAAAATGGAAGGGAAGGGCTTCGAACAGATAGAAAATAGTGAACAAAATATCTATTCTGTGCTTTTTTTTTCCTCCTCTCGCTTTACACTCTTAAATAAGTGGCGCTGTTTTAGTGTGCTGTAAATTCAAAAATGCAGCCCACGCCAGCAATTATTCACTTGGCCCCTCCGCCTCGCCCGTTCTCTTTTTTTACCCACAATGCCTTCCTAATATATGCCCAAATGTTTGGGTCCTGATTCTTTATGACTCAAAATTCTAGTGGTTCTCTCCAAAGAAAATGTGGATGGTAGAATCACAGAGCCTACAGTGGAAACAGGAAACCAGCAGGTCAATGTTAATTTATATATATATATATATACTGTATATATATATATATATATACATATATATATATGTATATATATATATATATATATATATATAAATATAAAATATATAAGAGATTCATTTCATTCATCAAAGTTCATTTATTTTATTGATTTAATTGCTTGCTTATAAACAGGCATCTATATTTCTTACTAAAAGTCATTCATTTCAGCCATGAAAAAAAAAGTTATATAAAAAGTCACAATTAAACTATGAAACACACCACCAACCATATTTTCTTGATAACAAACTTTATAAATGATTGAAAAAAGAAAAAAGATTGATAAAATGAAGCTTATAAAAAGTAATGCTTTAGCTGTTCAGACGCATAGATGGACAGAGGTTTTCCAAGATGCTAAAGTTATTATGAACAATAATACGGAACTTTATTTCACAGAGCAATGTCTTTTTTTTTTTTAAATAAAAAAGAGCCAGAGAACCTAGAGATATTTATGTGTGTAACCAGAACCTGATGACCTTTGGATTGTCCCCCGGCTGAGTGATTTAGACCCCAGATATAGGCTTGAGCTACATTTTGCAAAAATAGAAACAGATACTTTTTTGGGCCAAGTATAGGTTGAGGTACACAAATGAAAGACAGTTCTATGGTCAGTTGTATCCTAATTTAACCACTAATCACAGCGCCCCCCCACTGTGAAGTGCCACTGCACATTTTATAAAAATGTAGAAACTGTTTCAGGTCTTTTTTCCTCAACTTTTCAATGCCTAAATCCAACTGTACCAGAAAATAAAGATCAGATAACAGTGCTTACAATGACACTTCGGAGTTCAAATTACTTTTCTGTAGAAATCCCTACTAAACTTAACCATAAGTAAACAACTGTGGTTTCAGGGTGATCTTTTTTCTCTATCCTGAAGAGGCCTAAAATTCTTTGAAAGGTTATTTAGAAATCCTCTTGTTGGATAGTTCTGCTCAGAGAATGGTCACAATAGGAGCTCTATCAAAAATGATGGAAGTTTCCCAACAATAACACAAACTCCTTCCAAGCTTCATCACACATTTCTGGACCGATCCATCTGCGTTTGGGACTATTCAAAACAAACTCTCACAGTTTAGGGTTTTACACTTTCAGAGTTTATTTGTGGGTGAGACATACAGATAAATATTATAAACACTGCAGCCAGCCACCACAATGAAAACAGATGACGCACTGAAACTTTTATTTATGTATTTTTTTCAAAGCCAAAGCGAGGCCGCATTGGAAACCTGCCTTCAGTTTGTGAGTTACGGTTTGGTGAAGTCCTGTGAAATTCGTTTTTTCTCAAGAGAGGACATTTTAGAATGGTGATAAATAGGTTTAAAGGTGACAACAGAGCCTTCTACACAATAATACATTTTCACTTATTGACCTTTTTAGATGGGATGAGAGATGATGAGCAACTGTGTTTGACGCCCTTTTAATCCAAAA
Source organism: Callionymus lyra (assembly GCF_982586985.1). Taxonomy (NCBI): domain Eukaryota; kingdom Metazoa; phylum Chordata; class Actinopteri; order Syngnathiformes; family Callionymidae; genus Callionymus; species Callionymus lyra. The sequence continues at coordinate 35,152,297 of NC_141818.1, forward strand.
ATATCCTTTTAGTTGTATCATGTCAGAAAGATTGTGTGGGAGGGCTACATTCAACAATGACCTAAAAAAGACCTACAAAGTCCAGTCGCTATTTTAAGGCCATTGTTCTATCTGCACTATTGCCCAATACCTCTACACTTTTACCTTTTAAAAGAATGCTACATCCAAATAAGTCCGGTATCTTGTTCCACCAAATGTTTTCCCAAATCTGTCTCTACATAATTAGCATCACTTGATTTACTTCCTAAAGTATAGTAGTATTCGAATGAAAAATTAAAGGACTGAAAGACTACATATCTCAGCCATGCAACTCATTCTAAGTGGCATGATAAAAACCGAGAATTTAAACAAATTAACAAAACATTTTTTATGATATTAGAAATGTGTTGGCTCTTGGCAAACGTTCCCTAACTAGGAATCCCGTAACTTTATTAAAAACCCACTATGAAAACAACTACTAAGCAACCAAGTTATCAGGGGCCTCATGTACTAAGGGGTCGTATGTTCAAAAAAACGCGCTGACATACTTTTCCACATCAAAGTCTATATGTATCAATAAAGAAAAGAGTGTTTAAAAGGTTGGAATTCCCAATACGTTTGTAGGTGGCGTACATACGGATCAGCTGCTCAGATGCACGTCAGCCTCACTAGTCATGTTGAGATGTTCACATCAGAGTTACATTAATGATCAATATTTATCAAAAATTAGTGGATATTAAATTAATTAATTAAATCAAATACATATAAATATATTCTCATTTACCAAACAGATGATCTGTATTTATTAAAACAACATATATCGTTTTATACTGAATATTTTAATCCGCGATTTAAGAACGTAAAAGAATAATAAACTTGTTTTATAATATAATGAACAAAATGATCGGCGTCTGATGCTTCAAGTCTATGAGAGTCACAGACGTTCTTGTGAAACAACATCACATCCGATCAAACTGAAGCTGCAGAAAAAAAGCAGTTGTCTTCATGTGATCACGTGATTGAAGCGATCTCTTTGAAAAACATACACATATAAATACACCGTCACATGATTTGGTCATTTGTCAATTGTAAACAAAACGCTTTTATTTTATAAATGTAATAAGAGTTTGCGCCTGTGTTGTGATATGAAGCTCAGACGAACAGACCATCTTCATCAATACTCAGTGCTTTAAGTTACTGATTTACACTTTTATTCTTGTTAAACTCCATTTTAAGATGTTTCAAATAAGCCTCTGATCGTCTCTGTTAATAAAGTATTTGCATTAATAACCCTGAATGTCAAATATAAACATTTTCACCAGAGCTCATCTGTGCTATTTAAATTAGAGTAGGACCCTGATCTCTACCAAAGTTTGCTATCTTGCGTTATCATAACACGGCAGTTTGGTGCTACAGGCACATAAAAGCTGATTTATTTTCATAATCTCTCGTTTTTTCTATTTTTAAGTCAAGTGACCAATGAATCCTTCAAAACCTTCCTCGATCCCTGATGAATTAATCCAAAACACCGCTTAAATCAAAGTATTTCAAAGTTAACTTCAAAATGTATTCACAAATGTCAGAGGTATACTTATCACAAACAAACAAAGAGAACTAAACAACCTGCTGGTGGCAACTTTATCACTAAGTTGAGTTTCTAGATGCAACCAAGTGGAAGGACTTCCGGCTTCTTCAGTCCTGCCTCTGACAGATTGGTCTTGGATCTTCAACATGACTTCTGAGTCAACATGCCTTCTTTATTTTAACAATGCGTCGTAGGATATTGCGGCCTCTCTCTTAATACATAACAGGCACAATTGTCCCCTGAAATAGCAAAAGGGACACATAGTCCAATAACCTGAGTGGCTGGCTCTGGTCTTAATAGGGCTCGGAGCCTGACTCCCACTCATTCAAGCCCTTGTGACGTACATCGGCACCAGCTCATCGTCAGTCACCACACTGAAGTGGTAAGAAGAACATCAACAAAAACAACTCCTCGCCTTTACACTCCACGATTGTTGACCGCCTGGCTCTAAAAATACCACTGGAGAAAAGCAGTAGGAGGAGGGAGGACTGGATGGTGGTTGTGGCATTTATTAGGGAATCATCCACTCCCTGCGAGCTGTAAAAACATTGTCTTTTACAGACTGGAAAACAAATGGGACAAGTACAAATGTGGTTATATAATAAAAACAGAATATTTTACACAATCTGAGCCTTCTGTCAGGACATTTGTTCTAAGTGTTTGGTTACTTTAACACTACCTTATCAACATTTTAAGTCATCGATTAAGCTAAATTAGGAAGATTATGGGGTGTTAAGATGTATGAGTGTGTTTCTAAGTAATATTTTATGAGTGGTGTTACCCGAAGGTGTTGCTTAAATCCTCTGCAGCCGCAAACAATAAAGGAGGAAAACAACCAGACCTACTACTAAATAAAAACTACGACTCTCTTCAATAAAATAAAAAAGCAGCCTGTTAGGCTAGCAAGCTGCGTCAACTCCATTAAGTCACAACCCCCAAGTGTTACTGGAGACTGAAGGGTCCAAACGAGAATCAGTTCTCGTTGGTACCAAGTCCATAGCTCTAGACGAAAATGGGTTCAAATTCTGTATCTTGAAATGATGTTTAAAAAAATATACCAAGTACGCTGTTTAGTGTGTGAGTCGAAGACCTAAGGCAAAAGATAAAGCTCTTTATTTACTGGTTGATCCATCTTTGTATTGTCACCACAGGTCACAAAACGATTTCATGGACTTCCTTGAGTAGACTGACTCTATGGTAGAAGGTCAGTATGCCTTCTGGACACCTACTTGGACCAAATAGGAAAAGACTTTGGACACACCAATGACGACTGGACAGATTATCTTTTGACACAGGGAAATACCAGTGAAGTAAATTTGGAAAAAATAAATACCTGGCCTTTATTTGAGAGCTGTCTATAGCACCAATCCATCGAAAGTGAATAGAAGAAGATGCATTCAAGGGAGCAAAATAGTTTCATCTTTTTAAAGAAGCTTATTAGATAACAGGCAAATCATCATGACTTTAGAGAAAGCCAATTGCTTAAAGTAGGGGTAGGTAACTTTGAGAAAGCTAAAATGTACTTCCAAACACAAAAAAACAAGCCAAATAGTGGAACTCGCAATGCCTTCTGAAAGGCTTATCGAACTGTAGAGAAGCAACTGTTTTCTGATGTCACATTGGGTAACAAATTCCAGTTAACAACCTTTAATGTTTTATTTGCATAGTGTTCTTAGTCTCTTGTCATACAACCAAAGCAGAGAGGGGAGGGCTGACAAATTGTTCGATCCAATCAATGGAAAATTGTTCTGTGTTTTGTCAGCAATGTGTCAATAAAATGTTACATTTTCTATTAAACGATGTGATTGATTCGAGTGTGAAGGGGATTTAAAGCAATATATTAAAAAGAAACATCTTATTTTTAAGCAATTAAAAAGCCTTACAAGACGACAAACCTCTTGGCATGTCTTCTTTAAGTAGCATACACCACTTAAGCCATTTGTAGTACAGTATGTACTCGAGGTAACATGCACTTTGCACTCTGTAAATCAGGGAACGCGACTTCCGGAGAAGCACATGGAACGGCAACTGCACGGATGTATTTAGCCACTTCCTGTGGCTGACAGTGTTTAAATGACTGGTTTCTCATCGCACTCTTTTAAAGGCTCATTATTTCTATATTTATCTTATATAATACTGTGATTATGAAACTTCATCATTCTTACATTGTTTAAATTGTTCTCAGTTACATAACTTTTTTTTCTGCTTGTAGCAAAGCAGTCTTTTTTTCCCCAAGCAGACCAGACTTGTCTGTAAACTGACTTCCCTCGACTTGTTGACACATTTTTCTGCGGACTGTCTCGACTCATGTCAGGTGGCCGCGATCACGCTCGTGCCTCTACGTCTTCTGTCGGAAGAGGTCATTACAATCGGTCCATTCTAAATAGCTGCAGTGAGGTTTGCCTCGAGGCACACAAGTTTCCAATTCCTGTGTAAGAACACAGACTTCCATTTTTTTTGGGGTGAAAAAAAACAAGAAAACATTTGCCAAACAGACAAGCACCAGACAAAACTAAACACGCACCAACCAGAGCTAACTATAACGCCACAATGCCAGGATAACACATGTAAACAGTTCAATAATAAACCTCAAATCTCTCCGATTTTCAATCTCTTGCTGGTGGAAAATAGAGATGGTTTGTTGGCTTTTTAATGTCTTGGTGAATATAAATCTGTTAATGAGTCTCACTCTCTCAGAAGAATACCAAACCATAAAATGGCTGGTGTTTTAAAAAACAATTGAATTGCATAACTCCAAATAAACTGAACAGCAAAGGAAAAAAACATGTTTTAATTGTCAGGGTGTTAGTCAGTGTCCCAGTGTTTGTTCAATTCATAGTTGTGGTAGATAAGGACACGATAAGCAGATGATCAGCAAAGGTTAAGCTGGAGGATGGATGACATGCCGTGGTGACCTATGACTGGAAATGCCAGAAGTAAAAGAAGAACCTCTTTACAGTACAGCCTTTTTTATTCATAGGATGTAGGATGGAGATAACAGCTCTGGTCTGGTTGGGATAGACGTGTTCTCTGATGGGAAATCTCCGTCCACATATGTCTTATGAAAATAAAGAAATACACTAATGAACAACTATAATTCATTACTAAATGAGAATCTAATATGTACCGACATGGAGCATGACGTTGAACTTTGTTTCATGTTGTACTGATGGACACACACGTCTTCTTGTTTTCAAGCAACACCGTGGAAGATTTGACATATTTGTTTATGGCTCCTTCTTCTGTTAGAAACAACTATCTTGGGGGTTTTCTCTAACTAGAAACTTTAGAAGCTCCTTTACTATACTTCTGCCATGATGAAAATCAATACAACTGCCATGTCTGACCCCCTACAATAAAGCAAGTTTGGTGTTCATGTTGGTAACCTGTTGGTCAAAGTAGGTAGGTAGAACTTTATTGATCCCTCAGGAGGTCTCCTTCAGGAAATTGTTTTTTTTTTCCAATTAGACACAGCAATACAGCAATTAATCAAGAAAATAAAAATAAAATAGGAACAAGAACAAAGAGAAATATAGAGAATAAAGTTTCCTAGTGCGAGCGCAAGTGTTCGAAACTTAATGTATAACAACCAGATTATTATTTTTTTAATACTACTGATTTAAAAAAAAAACAACAACATGAAAACAACAAGCGGCCCTTCTGTGTGAAGATTGAATGATCCATGTGTTTACGTGACTTTTACTCCGGGCACTCCGGTTCCCTCCCACAGTCCAAAAACATACAGAGATTAATTGAGAACTCGAAATTGTCTGTAGGAATAACTGTGTGTAAATGGACGTATGATTACGTGTGCCCTAAAACAGACTACAGACCCTCAACCGAAGTAGAGAAAGACTCAAAGCCTGCGTTTAGGGCGTCTGAGGGGCTCATAACATAATGTAATATCATGACGTGTAGCAGTAGATTAAGAAATACATCTTTGTAAAATAGTCCTGAATTTTTCCTGAATACCATTTTTTTTCCATGGCAATTTATATGTGGTTCAACAATAAAGCGGATAAACGGGATGATTCAAGGTTCATTTCCATAGTTCCACAGTCTTCAAACAAGTGACCCAGCCCATGTTACTCACTTTTACCCCCGAAACATTATACGCCAATTTACATTTCACTGAGAGTATATTACTTGACTCCACCTATTTTTTCAGGAAATGAATCCTCATTTTATCGTTTGTGGTAGATGAGCTGACAAATTGTTGCTGGGAAGCCCATCTTACTAAATATAGGCATGTTACCAGAAGGTCCCTCCAAATGTGTTTCATAGTGAAACTTTGTTTTTCATTTGTGCTGTCCATATACAAAAAATATATTAGTTTAATACAAGCTACTTTCAACTCGTTTACCTCGTAGAAAAGAACAGACAAACACAGACGGAAGAAAAGGTTTATTTCAAGAAGCTAGTGTGGACTGGAGGTCTGGTGTCGAAGGGTTTGGAAGGTCCTTGAGGTTGAAAAGGTCCCAGTGTCTGGGGTGGTGCCCAAGAGATGGGGGCTCTGGCTGGAGAAGCAAGCAAGATCTGAGTGACAACAGCTGCAAAAATTGAAAGAGTCTTTAGGCGAGTATCGCCACACATGGCAGAACCACCTCTTGGGTTTGATGGTCGAACAAGGGCTATAGGACGCTGGCTCTTAGGACCTCAGACTAGAGTCTGGTGTGGAAGAGATGGTGGCCGGTTGGACTTGGGATGCAGGAGTTGTTGCAGGACCATCGGACAGTGTAGATTTTGGGCTCTTCTTGGATTGGCATTTCTGCCTAAATGGGATCACTTCTTTAAACCAAACATTCCTGCAAGTTCTTTATCTTGTTTTCATGGTACAAATAAGTTGTTTTTCTCTTCACAGTTAAATAGTTTTGTTTCCCGTTCCTGTCCCTGCTGAATTCCCGCAACCAAATCTAGTTGTTTCAGCATTCAAGAATTTTCCTGATCCACATTAGCCGAAGACCCATTAAGGTACTTTTAAAAGCCAGTTGGTGTATGTTTAACACCACCACAGTGAGGATGTGGCACGTTTTCGATGTGCGGGAAAAGGCCCGACCACATCGTGATCTAAACTAAGTCTCCAGAGACACACTTAGTCCTGAAGTAATCTGGTCGTTACATGAAACAATTGGAAACAATGTTGTGTATCACACAAACCATCTGGTCTTAGTATTGTATTTTAGGTACACACGACTATACCCCGGGGTCACAGTCATTAGAGGCCAGAGACACTCTGCACAAGGCAGTTTATGGCTGGACAGAAGCAACCGCAGGCAAACATACAAACAATTAAATGGCGATTGGGGTGATCCAATATAGCCACGTCTAAATTCTTACTTGATTATCTACTTTATTTCAGGATTACTTGGGTTTAAGGATTTAAACAGAAGCTCCATCTAAAGGACTCATCAGGTGTTTAAGGCTTTCCCTTGTGTGGCAAAAAACCACGTACAATTGTGACCATCCAAAATTGTGTTTGTGTATATGAGCCGCTGCTTAGCATCACACGCACGTCAGTCGGGGAGTAAATGAAACAAGACATATCACCTCGTCTCCCTTTCAAAGAGCAGACGTTGTTGACTCTGAAGTCTAGAAGCTCATAGCCTTCGTCCCACCACAGCTATGCGCGTCTGACCGGAGACTCATAGCGAGGGTGTGCAGACTCACACATTTTCACGCAAGGAAAACGTCACACAAACACAGATGTGGATGAAGTCAAATAAAAAATTTCTGTCATTTGTTTTGTCATTTGGTACATTCCACAGGAGAGATATTTTCAATATCTGAAAACAATTTTTGAAACTCTTTCACAAAACAAATCCTGGAGGGTGAAGACGGTCAAAGACCCATTAAACCTCCTTAACCAGTAACCAAGTGGTATTTGTGGCACTCGTCTAGTCTTTCACGTGCAAGGATTCTGCAGTTTGTTTTTGCAGCTCTGCACTGAATCGTTAAGGTTTTTGTTAAAGGAATAAATGCACTTTAAATCCAACATCAGGTAGCTCCTTTTTTTAAAAATGTAATCTTAATATTTTGATGTTTCAAACATTGCAGCTTCAACACTCAACATCGCAACTTAACATTTAAAATGTATAGTGTTCTGATGATGTTTGAGATGTTTTTTTATTTGCAGGTCCATTTTTTAATTCAAGCAGCTTTTTTTTCAAATGAGCTATTTTATGACAGAATGCAAAAGTTGAAAAAAAAAAAGGGACCACAAATGGCCCCCGAGCCGAACTTGCCAGTTGTCCAGGATGTTGCATGTCCTCAACGGTATTAACAATATTGTTCTTTATGTCACGCACTAGACAAGATTACTCAGTGATGTTTCAATGTCGACCAACAACAATCTCAAGCAGAGCTAGTCAGGGGTTGAACAAAGTTTGGATTTGTGTAACTTGTCTGGCAGGGGTTTTATAATTATTGGAGGCTCCATGTTGTATAATTATTACTCTGTGTTTTTCCACACCCACAAATTACTGGAATATTTATAGGCCAAGATATTAAAGTGAATATTAAGACCACGATTGTTTAACAATAGTTCAAGATGTTGTTTTTTTTCTAATGAATTGATTAATCTTTTGTGCTGTGAAATGTCATTTATCAGTTTTTGAACTTTGTCCATCCAGGGATCAGGTGGTTGGTGCAGTGGATACGAAAAAGAAGAAACATTCCTACCATGATGGTTGTCATGACCAGGTCCAACTTCACCAGAACAAAACAAAACTCTCTAAAAAAAGATTTTAATAATAACTAACGCCATGGTCTGTGGCGGGTAGAAAGTCTGAGACAATATGTACCTGATGTTGTTGCTCAAGGTCACGTGTGTCATCTATGTGGCGTCCGAGTCGAAAGGGAAAGCCACGCGTGACGGCGTCTGCAGCCACACATGTGCAGCCACCCGCAGTCAGACACGGAGATAGGGAAACACTTAACCAGCGTCTCGCCACAAATGCACACATGCAGTGAAAATAAATGACACACCCCACCATTCACTGTTCCGCTGCTGTTTACTGGGGACCATCGCGTCTCCGAAAGGTTCAGTCCCAGAATTCCAGAGATTCCAGTCTGCCAACACTATTTTATAACTTTTATAAGTGAGGAAGATCTTTTACTTTCACTTTTTTTAAAGTTGGATTCCCGCAGATGCTCGTAACGCAGACTCATATATAGGTTTTAAATATGATAAATGTTGTAGTACCTCTCATCCATTTTCAAAAGGCTTTTTTAAATAACTTAAAAAACTGTTTATATGTATATTTATTTGACTCAAATGAGGGAAGTTTCATAATGTTCACAATTGAATTAGAGTTATTATTATTATTATATTATATAATGGTAGCAACAATAAAAAAACGTGGTTACAGTTTGTTTGTTTTTTAAATAAAGTAGGAAGAACTGTTTGATGTAATTATTTAATTCAATAATGTAGTCTTTATATACAAATAAAAAGAACTATATATATATATATATATATATATATAATCTCTTTTTTCTTCATTTGAAAAGGGAAAAAGGTGTGGAAAAACTTTCTTTTTTTTTTACTTTGGTATGCAGTTACTGGTCCAAAGAAAAATGGCTTTTATTTGTTGTTGTTGTTGTATTTTGGAGCCCTTTCGTTATTTATTGGCCCCTCACGAAAGTGCTTTGCTGAACGGAAATGGTTTCACTGCTCTCTGCCCTCTACTGCCGCCTAGAGACGAGAGCATCTCTCACCATAACACAAACAATAAAAAAACCTCTTGTTTTGAAAAATTCACAACCTTACCTATTTTTGGTTTGACCCAGAAGTCTCGCCGAGAGGTAATTTTATATATTTACTCTTGTCACTTTAGTGTTTGACTTCCTCCCACAGGCCAGAGATAAATACAGCCGTGAGCACAATAATTCTCTGCTAATTTTGGATTTGTGTTCCTGGTTTTTCATGTGAGATCGGTCAAAACAGATTGATTCAAGTGAACCCTGCGAGGGTTCATCATCTGTGGACAATAAACTGAAAGCACCACTGGCCCTGTTGAAGAAAGTTATATTGTGACCTGAATTTTGCTTGTTTATCTTCAACTGAATGGAAAATAAATTAACAAAACAAGCCTTAAATGTTATTTAGTAATAATAATTATAATAATTATAGTAATAATTATTATTAGTAGTAGTAGTTGTATTATAATTGTAAGTGTTATTATTATTATTGTTGTTGTTGTTTATAATAATGATACAAATAATAGTTGTTTAAACACCTTTTACATCAACGTTAATGATAAACGTTAATCCCATCACTTAAAAAAAAAAATAATGGCTCTACTGACATTGCATACATCTGACAAGGATTTGAACAATCTTTGCAAACCTAGTTGTTGTCCCTGACGCAACGTTTTTGAATATATATATATATATATATGTGACTTTCTTTTTTCTCAAGAGGAACCTTTTGAACTTGAATATTTCGTTTAGCACTAGTCACACTTCCAGATGCATGAATCCAAAGCTAAACATTGTAAATACCGTACATAATGATTTAATTTCCAACTTTTTACTTTATCTAAAGAAGCAAACATAGTTTAAAACTTTTGTGTTTGACTTCCTCCCACAGGCCAGAGATAAATACAGCCGTGAGCACAATAATTCTCTGCAAATTTTGGATTTTTGTGTTCCTGGTTTTTCATGTGAGATCGGTCAAAACAGATTGATTCAAGTGAACCCTGCGAGGGTTCATCATCTGTGGACAATAAACTGAAGGCACCACTGGCCCTGTTAAAGAAAGTTATATTGTGACCTGAATTTTGCTTGTTTATCTTCAACTGAATTGAAAATAAATTAACAAAACAAGCCTTAAATGTTATTTATTATTATTAATAATAATATTAATAATTACTATTAGTAGTAGTAGTTGTTGTTTTATTGTAAGTGTTATTATTATTATTGTTGTTTTTGTTTATAATAATGATACTAATATTAGTTGTTTAAACACCTATTAAATCAACGTTAATGATAAACGTTAATATCATCACTTTAAAAAAAATGGCTCTACTGACATTGCAGTATTTGAACAATCTTTGCAAACCTAGTTCTTGTCCCTGACGCAACGTTTTTGAAAAAAAAATTAAATATATTTGACTTTCTTTTTTCTCAAGAGGAACCTTTTGAACTTGAATATTTTGGTTAGCAATAGTCACACTTCCGGGTGCATGAAAGCACCAAAGCTAAACATTGTAAATACAGTACATAATGATTTAATTTCCAACTTTTTACTTTAGCTAAAGAAGCAAACATATTTTCAAACTTTATTATAAATTTTTTTTTAACTTTCAGGCTAAAAACGTGATGCTACGTTGACTTGTTGCGTGGTGACGTCACGTCGTTGCGCGGTCTACGTAACTACCCTCTGTTGACACCTTCAATATCACCAGCACATGTTTATTCTCCTTTTCCTCTCTCTTATGACTGTCTGGGTTTAGAAAAAGTACAACAGAAATGCACGCAACGACACAAACCGTGTTGCACCGCTGGCGTCATCTGACAGGTCCTGCAAAGACTCGCTACTGTCTGAGAAGTAGAGGTGAGCTAACTAACTGAAGCTAAATGCTAACTAGCTGTTGTTGCTGATCATTGTTTTGTTTTGTATTCTATGATCACATGAATTACATTCATCCTGTGTTCAGCCTGTCCAACGAATATCTATGTGTCTGACAATGTAATATGTGATCTACTTAGATCTATATCTACATGTTTTAAATATATAGTTATGTATTGTAAATATATAATGTAAAATATATACTGTATTAGCAATATATATTACTAATACCATGATTGTTTGAATATAAACCCAGCCATATAAACTTCTCAATATCCTCCTTTATATCAATATAGTTAAATATAGTTAAAACAATTTCCTGAAGGAGACCTCCTGGGTGATCAATAAAGTTCTACCTACCTACCTTGTTGAATATTGAAGTTTTTTTCTGTAGTTTCCCTGCAGGTGAGCTCCTGTGCTTACAGTGTCGTTCCACCTCCAAGAGACGACGCAGAGAAGAAGATGCTGCACCGAATGCTCCGTGTGGACCACGCTGGTGAATACGGCGCCAACCGGATCTACGCCGGACAAATGGCGGTGTTGAGGAGAACCAGCACAGGCCCGCTGATCCAGGTGCAAGCCTTGTTCAATAGAGCAAATACACCAGCAAAATCTATTCTATTAACCTCATCTAAAAATAAGATAGATCCTATACAATATTCCTATATATTTTTTTATGACTTAACAAAAAAACATGTATTCATTATTTCATGAATATATTTAGAATTATTTGTGTGTACAGTGTATGTCAATGTGCCTTGCATAACTGATGAACCGATTATATTCAACAACACAACACAATGAACTATGTACATTTTAAATAAACTGAGGATTGATGGAATCATCAACATCCTTAGTTTAATCCAGCGAGCTACGTTACGCCAAACCAGCTGTTTTGATTGACCGCTGGTTAATCCACTAACCACTAAAGTGGTTGGACCTTATGACCAAGAGTGACCCATTAGTTATTTTCCTTAAAATATGCACTTCACAAACATGTTTTTCTGTGAGCATGTACTGTCAATAAAGTTGTAATGTCTAAACAAGAAGGAGCTTTCTCGCCTGCAGTTGATACAAAACTCTGCAGTGAGAATTCTGAGCCGCTCTAGTAGAAGAACTCACATTTCTCCGATCCTTAAAACTTCACTGGCTGCCAGTTTCTTTCAGGATCAACTTTACATTTCTGGTTCTTACTTCAAGAGCTATTCATGGTCAGACTCCCCCTAAATCAGTGATCTGATCCAGCCTTACACCCCAGCTCAGGCTCTGAGGTCCGTGGATCAGAATCTACTGATGGTTCCTGAACACACTTCAGGACCAGAGGAGAGAAATCATTCCAGACTGTTGCTCCTAAACTTTGGAACAATCTTTCTCTCTCTCTGTGTAATAATTTAATTTATTATTTTTTATATAATTATTTTCAGGAAATGTGGGATCAGGAGAAGAAACATCTGGAGAAATTTAATGAAATTCTTGCAGAAAACAGAGTCCGACCAACCGCGTTGTTGCCGCTGTGGAACGTAGCCGGATACGTACTAGGCAAGTAACGCCGCTTGCTGTGACATTATTGTCTGTATCAGTGCCTACTACTGTAGTAGTACTGTTAAAACAAAGTTATCCTTTTTAAAAAGAAAAGTCAAAATATGTAGTTCTCATGGCTTGGGTCCAATTTTAATTCTCCACTTTGACTCCCACAGGAGCGTCCACAGCTCTGTTGGGGAAGGAAGGAGCGATGGCGTGCACAGTTGCAGTGGAGGAGAGCATCTCGGAACACTACAACAGCCAGATCCGAGCGCTGATGGAGCACGACCCGGAGAGATACACTGAACTCCTAGAAGTCAGTTCAACTACAAAATTTGTGGATTGAATTCATTTGTTTTATCATGTTCACATTTAATTAATAAAATAGAACTTATGATTGAAAAGGTGTTATATATATATATATATATATATATATATATATATATATAATTGTCTTATATTGCCATCATCACTTTGCTATTACACACTTTGCTCCATCCAATGAGAAGACTATATAGTTATTAAGTTGAAAAATCCTTGAATATATGCTTAATTTTTTAATAATAAAAAAGCTAAGAATGAATTTACGAAACAGCAAAAACTGACTGAGTGTATTAGTCGAATAGTTTTCTAGCCTTTACTGCCATCTAGTGGATATAATGCTTCACTTTAGTTATGTCACGTTAAACTAAATGCTGATTGTGTAAAAAAAATCTGACATCATCATGTCATCTGTCTTTACAGTAAAAAGAAATCCTCCAAGAATAAGTAGTGCAAATAAAACAGGATAATAAATATAAAAAAACGTATATTATGTTTAAATAAAATCTATACTACCTTGGCTTCCTTATATTAAAAAAAACATTCTTTTTCAGGTAATAAAGGAATTCAGGGATGATGAGATGGAACATCACGATACAGGTCTGGAACATGATGCTGAAAATGTAAGTTAAAAAACATGTCAGTTAGCATTAGCGATTGTTTTAGTGATGAACATTCACGTGTCCTCTCTTTATAAGCTCAGTAGGTGGCGCTGTTGGCGAAATAAACTTTGTAACTTTTTGGTGTCTTTTATTTCAGCTATCTGGATATTGGTTTCTCAAAAATGCCATACAGCTGGGATGCAAGGCTGCCATCTACGTCTCTCAGCGCGTCTAGTTGAAATATGTGACTTATTTTCTTACTTGATGTCATTTCCTTCACTTGCATTTCTTCCAATTATGTTGAAAAAGGTTTAGAAAAAGCTCAGCTGTGGCCGTCATATTAAAAAAAAAAAAGTGTTCTCCCCTAAAGAGGTTGTAATAAAGGTATTTGTACAGCATGAACAGTGTGATGTGTTCCTGCGGCCCGAGATTCCCCACATGCTTGAGCTGGGATGGCAGGGATACCTTCGTCGAGGGCATATTGATTCTGGCGAGCCTTCATACCCTACAGCAAACTCTCCCCTTTCACATGTAATCGTTCATACATCACACTGAGCAATGACTTGTCACCCCGGCCTAACAGCTAAGCGCCCTGACACAGCTGTTCTGGGTACATTAGGTCACCGAAGAAGAAGGATGACAAGAGGTTAGTCCCCCCCCTCACCCCCACCACCCTCTCATCTATTAGACTCCATCAGCATTTTGAGCAAAGTGTTCATTTGCCTCCGAGGCAGACCCAGCAATTCAGATATGACCCCAGTAGTTTTTAAGCTCTGCGGGTGTGATTTATAGAAGATAAGATAAGCTCAAATAAGATCCTTTGATTGAGATTTGTCTCTTATTTCCACCAAGAAAAGTAAGTAAGTAAGTAATTTGTATTTATATAGTGCGTTTCCAGACCAGGGTCACAAAACGCTTAAACAATCAAAACAATACTCACTAAAATATATATTTTAAAGGTCAAGATAAGACTGAGAACAACACAGGAGTTCCAGAAAATCAAGGAAAAGCCTGAACAAATAAAAACGTCTTAAGATGTTTCATGAAGGAGTCAGTAGATCATCAAACACAAAGAGAGAGGAAGATCGTTCCAAAGCTTAGGAGCAACAGTCTGGAAGGATTTCTCTCCTCTGGTCCTGAAGCGTGTTCAGGAACCATCAGTAGATTCTGATCCACAGACCTCAGAGCCCGAGCTGGGGTGTAAGGCTGGATCAGATCACTGATGTAGGGAGGAGCCTGACCATGAATAGATCTGAAAGTAAGAACCAGAATTTTAAAGTTGATCCTGAAAGCAACTGGAAGCCAGTGAAGAGTTTTAAGGATCGGAGAAATGTGATCCTTAAAGAGAAAACCGTCCATACCATATGTGTCTCATGGAAGGCTTTTACTACTGCTTTGAAAGTCAAATGAAGAGAAAATGTTTTTTTGTTTTTTTAAGATTTGGTTATTATTATGATTATTGAACCCAAATGCTTTTCTCTACCTTTTCCATGCGTCTTCCTCCACCTTCCATGACAGTCAGGGGTCTTTAGTAAATTAAATCACTTCAGTTCAGTTTATTTTATATATGGTTGTTATGGTCTGAGGAAGCTTCATGAAACAGTGTCATTATTCTCAGAGTCCACTAGATGGCGGTCTCTGCAATATTTTCCTTTGTTTTGAATAACTGTTCTAATGAAACATCATTTTTAAACTGATGGCGTCACCTACTGACCTCTAAACAACATGACACTGTTTCATGAAGCTTCACCAGCCCATCACCAGTGTCTAATATGATGAAATAATCGGCATTGGATTGTGTTAACCAATCAGATTCGAGTTGGCGACATCAACGTCAGCAACCCTTCTGATAGCTGCCAACACGTCTTTTAATAATGTTTTTTAAACATTGTATTTTAATTTTACTCTTTGTTTTGAAGTACAAGAAATTAGGACAGAAGAGAAAAACATGTCCTCTAACAACCCACTTAGAATAAGTTCTATTCAGATATAAACTGGTTATAAATAAAAACAATGTTCGTTAGATGTCAGAATCATTTGTACATAATTTCTAGTGTTAAATAAAATGGATTTAATCTTGACCTCATGAGGGCCACATTAAAGAAGTCACAGGGTCTTATATCTTTTTTTGATTCAAAATCTAAAATCTCTCAATTTTGAATTTAATAAAGTCAGAAATGTCAGACCACTGAACCCGGAGGTCTTCCCTCAAAGGTGAATAGTCGCAAAGCTAAAGTTATATAAAAAAAACGTTTATTATTATTCATATTATTATAATACATTTCAATGAATTAAACGCAGTTGTATATAATTGTATTAATAGTTTGATATTTCTGAGACGCTGGTTCAAAGGGAATCTGCTAAAACCCTTTACGTTAAACGACCATCACGGGATTAACATGATCTGCAAACTTGAGAATTGTGGCTCGGTATTTACTATCCATGTAAAATCGGGTCTATAAATTTCTTAAAATGTCCGGATAAAAGAATCCAAAAATATATTCTATTGCGTTTTGGCCTGAATCTCAGAAGATGTTTTTTTTTTTTGTCTACGTCTGGCATATTGTACAGATTAGTTCAGGTCTTATATTTAGTTTCACAGGTTTGGCAAAGGATTAAATGAGGCAGAGAAAATCAAGAATGTCTGTAAAATAATACACAATGCAGAACTAAAAAGAGAAACATTTCAAATATGGAGAGAATTACTTTCCTCCACCTGTATTGAACATTGTCAGATTGGTACCCATGATCCTTGGCTATTGATTTAAAGAAGTGTCCTCAGTGAAATTATAATACGAATTAAACTGCAAAGTCATAATTGGGAAGTGAATACAGACATTATGGTGGTATGAATAGATGAGAAGGTAAAGCGTCATCAACGCTGATCACAGCATCTGTGAACCTGTGTAGTTTTCTGAAAGAGAAAATATAAGAAACACCTTTTTCTCCCAATATATTTTTGTTGTCACTTGTTTTTAAGGGGCAATAAATACAATACTTACAAAAGCGAGGAACAAAAGTCCTTAAATAAAACCCCTATTTTCATGTACAATAAATACAAAACAAAATGGTAAGTTTCCACATGATCTTTTACCTCATGATTTTGTTTTGTACATTGTGAGATGGTTAAAGATTATCACATTAAATAATCATTGATATAGTTTGAATATATACTTAAGTTGGAACAGATTTACAATACAAAAATAATACATTTATTTGAGAGTTTATTTACTAGAGTGCACATTTCTGGAGTCATGTTGATTTCCGAGTAGTTGTTATCCAGCCTGCGTTTTTTACATCTTGAAATAATCTCTGAATGTAAAGACCCGCTGCCTGTTAAGATGATCGCTCGGCCCATGAATGCATCGTCTGGCACCCACTGGGACGCTTTCTCAGCTCCGCCACTTTAAGAGCTGCTAGAACAATTTGTCTGGCTCACTTCTGTTGAAAACAAACTCTTCAAAGTGTGTCTGCCTCACTTGTATCCAACATTAAACACAATTTAAACGATGCTTGTATATTTCACAAAAAAAAAAATGTAATTCTAGCGAATATGTGCGTGTACTCTTTAGTGGATCGTCGTTCAACTTTGTTAAACCTTCTGGGGTGTCTGAGGGTTTTGTGGATTGACAGGTCCAAGACCACGTGTCGCAGCCGCCGCCGCCGCCGGGGGGGAGAACAGTCAACACATGAAGCAAAACGTCTGACATCACTTCTGCTGGTATCTGTAATTTACTGCCAGTCACACATGCCAGCAACCTGCACGAAACCCTGACCCACCAAGGTCAGGCTGGGGAGCTCGATCATTGTCATTTTGTCCTGGAATACATATGTGAAATGATACTGTATATCGATATCTATTTGTACAAACGTTTGTTGTTTATTATGTTACAGCAAAGGATCGTTTATTTCATCCGCCAAGGGCAATATTTATTTGTCTTTGTAGTGTTTTAGCAAAGTTCCTAGTTTGGATCAACAAATCATTTCAAGAGTAATATTAAAAAAAATAGAAACTTCAAACAAATCTCCTGTTTTTTGCGTTTAATTGACACTGAACTGTCCAATCGTGTCAAACGTGCATCTCAAAATGATCTTTATAGTCCACAGGTGATTTAAACGTTTACATGTTGGTGTTGGGGGAATGTAATGAAGTAGCTACTAAAGGGGATTTTGGTCAAAATTGCTGTTGTGGATGTTGCGTAAATGTCATTGGACGTGAAGTTTGCTTGCAATGCGTGTGATTGAAATATTTCTCGAAGTGTCAGCGGACACCGGACTCTTAAGGACCTCATGTCAAGAGCCAAATGTTGAGCATGTGACGACCTGTGACCAGAAACAAGAACATAAATCAACCAATAAATGAAGACTTTGGCCTTCTCTTTGTGGCGGACGCAGCAGAGAGAGAGTTAGTTATTGCCATTTAAGACGACTGTTGTGTGAATTCAGATGCATGCATTTGTCTGAATATTTGAGAGCTCATGAAATAATGATACTATTGAATAAAACCTACAGTTTTGGGTCTAAACAACCTCAGTTATTGATCAGCATCCTTCGTGCCAGCTACCTCATCTTACCCTTACCTGAATCCACCTCCGCATATCCTCCTGATCCCCGACCCCCTCTTTTATCACAGATGCATCAGTAGTTTCCGAAGGTCGTAACGAAGGGTCATCTTAACACTGGGTTTTACAGATTCCTGGACTCGAAACCACCTGCCGATCTCCCGCTGTGGCCGCTCGCTTCATCGCCCGGTTTCTGCGACCAGATCTTTTGGCCGACGCTCATCTATGCGGGGTTTAAATGTGTCGTCCTCATCTGGCAATAATCACATGCTTGTCTGTGTCGACGACAGCGGGGATTCGAAGCGATGTTGTTGCAGATTGTCAAATTACACGCAACACAGTTAATACAATGAGCTATGAGTCATTGGCTTATGATGGGGCTTATTTAGGATTGTTCTAACTCAACTACTGGAACACGGCATCATCTCTATTGGACGACTTCAACTTTTATACAATCCAGATTTTAACCTTAATCACGCCGTGGTGTCAACGCAAGAATCCGGGATATGACTACGGTCTCGTTGTTCTTTGAAGCTCTCAGCTCGCCGCCAGGCTCTCGGCGCTTCAGTCTTGTGATGACACATTTGGGCTCCGAGTGTCCCGACCTTGGCAGTTGGCTGTGAAAAATTACAACAACACAAGACAAAAGAATGTTGTCTATGCTGCTCAGGGTTTACTCCGGGAACTCCAGTTTCAACCCGCAGTCCAAAGCACACAGCGGTTGATTGGGAAATGGTCCGTAAGTATGAGTGCGAGTGAATGGTTCTGTGTCTTTGTGTGTCCTGTGGCTGACTGGCGTCCTGTCCAGGGTGTCCCATTGCCTGTCGCCCGAAAAAAAACTGGGATAGTCTCCAGCCCCCCCCCCCCCCCCCCCCCCCGCAATCCCTATAAGGGAACAAGTGGTAGAACATAGATTGGATGGATCTCCCTTAAACTAAAGTTACACCAGACGCCAAAGGGACTGATCAACATGTCAATTCGACTGTTCCACTGCCTCAAGCAGAATGTCCTACTTTTTGGATGCAACTTGAGAGAGAATGGGAAGTGGTTTTGGTGCTTTATTCGTGTGAAAACACCAACAAACGTGGTTGAAACCTGTTGATGTTGCTCCGCCAACTAAAGAACCAGCGAATGAACGCCATCATATGGGGGGAGGTCCCAGGACAGACCAAAGATACACTGTTTTCGGTGGGATAAACCCAGATGTAATTGTTCCCCAAACTCAATTCAACCCTTAAGAGATGCAATCAACTCTTCTCTCTGAACTGCTATGTTGATATTTTACAAGTTCTTTTTTGTTTGGTCAAATAAGTACATGTTTCTTGTTTAAAAGACAACACAAGGGATACCACAAACACATTTGTTATTTGGCCTCCGGGTCACCTTGACCAGGAGATAAAGGGTCAACTAATGTCAAACTCAACTCTCCTGATTTACTCACATGTTTCAAATGTTGAAGTCTTCCTCACCAAGATGCAGTGAGTCCCTCATCATGACGATGTTTTGAACTTATTACTTTATAAAGTTTCTATTGTAATTGAGATATGTTCAAAAATAGATTTTTTTTTTTATTGTTTTTTACACACAAAACAAGCAAAGAATGATTTGTAATTTTAGAAAAATAAAAACAAAGATCCAAACAAAACCCTTTGTTATAATTTTGGTATAGTATATAGGTAAGTATTATACGATAGTACACTTTGAATAGTACCATTTTCTTTTTACATCATACATGTACAATCGTAGAATTTGTAATCAAATACACTTCCAATGGTCAAAATTCTATGATTAGCCTGATGACATAACTTGAAGGATCTGCCTAATACATCTCCAACCTAAAAAATATCTCTTTGTTTGTGACATTAAAGTGAAACACTGCTGGATTCAGAAGAATCTGTTTGTGTATCTGCTAAAGAGATTGTTGCATTGATTTCCAGGAAGACAGATGGTGGCGGGTATGTGTCGAGGCACCTGAAAAGAATGAAAAATACTCGGGCCGGGTGGATCAGATTCACTTCAGCAATGTCCTTGTTTTATTGTGCAGAGGTAGTTGAATATCGCAGACATACTTTTCTAAACTAGCATGAAATACTTCAGGATGGAGACGGTGAGTGAAATATCGATAATGTTTTCAGAAACCTCAATATGAATACCACAATCACATTTGACATTTGTACTTTCAGTCTGGAGCATTTAAGACTCCATTGCTTCAAGAATGTGGGATCATTATTATTTAAGGAAAAATCATTTCTTTATTCATTCCATTTTCTCCCTCCTGCGGTCCTTCACGACGCTGAAGCCCCATGTGGTCTGTCTCCCCTTTCCTCACAAAGACCATTATTCGCCGTGATTGACACGTTGGGATGGCGAGCATTTCATTGATGAGAATTTTTCTAACCCCTGGGGCTTGTGATCTTTTAGCGATCGGCCGTACGTCACCCCGCAGCCATCCCAGGGGTTCAGTCACACATCACTTTTAAATGCTCTGTCACTTTCTTCATCAAAGCCATACCAACCAGAGCTTTCTCCCTGGAGTGAGCCGCTCATCCGGAGAGAACACAGCTCCAGGTAAACCTTCTTATCGCTCACTGTACGGTTTTCGGTTCAGCCCTAGGTATTGCTATGGACTGTAATGATTTGTTGTATGAAGAAACTTCTGTGTAGTTTTATTATTTAGGCAAAGTTTTTTTAAACTTTAGTATTACATTTGTCTGTTTGATCCTCAAACTTTTCATGAGGTCATTCAATTTACAATGAGCCTTTAAATGCCTCCGATAATGTCTTCCCCTAATCATTTTAATGTGTTTTTTTTCTTATACTATCATAGTAATGAAGCAACTTCCATGGTTCTCAGGCTAAAACAAAGTCCCCAGACCAGGAGATAAACTCTCACCGCTTCTGTGAAACGACCACGGCCAACCATTTAAGTTGTACTTTGCAACATTAGCAAAGTCGTACGAACAATAATGAAATAATGATCTATGTGTTAGTGACTCGATTGCACGCTGTGTTTTGTAATCAGGTCGAGTTGCAAAGTTCTACGCGTGTAAATAACAACGCCTTCGAAAGCTTCTACAAAGAGGACCAACCAAATCCATTTAGCTTCCATTCCTTGTCCCGTAATGAACAATTCCTGCCAGTTTAAATTGAAATACTTTGATTAGTTTTTGCTTAGAAGAAACCCCACTCCTGGGCAAAGGTATTAAACCCATTAGGTATTATCAATGTGCTGTTGAAAAATGGTCCAACTAAATATATGCATTTACTCTTCTTATACTTTTTCTGGATATTTTTCCCTGACATCTAGGCATAACAAATAACACAAGCACCAATCTACCACCAGGATATGGAACTGCTAAGTTAACTGGTTACTCCGATGACCAGCAGATCACTTACGGAGTGTAGAGGCCATGACTAAAGAGACACTTTACTCTAGAAGCCACACTTATGGGAGTAGAGAAATGTGTGAGGGAGGGAAGATGTAGCATGTGTGGGCACATAACCAAAGTAAAGACAATAGGTTCTGCGCCTCCCCCTGTTGTGTCGGATCCTCAAAGAAATGGGAGGATAACTGAGCCATGTGGCTCTATAAAGCTGGTTTACCAGCACATCTAAACATTGACCGACCTTCTTGGTTTGACAGCTTCTGTCAGAGATCTTCTCAAGCAGTAGGCTTGTTTCAGTGGATACCTCTGGTTGACTTCAGCTACCATATTGTCACCCACTGTTCTATACGCAGACATGAAGATCCTCGGCCAAATCGTTTTCCTGCTGTTGCTTGCGGGAGTCTGCTGTCAGAACAATCGCAAAAGCGGCGGAAAGCCCGGCAGGAAGTCTCCTGGGAACCAGGGGGGTTCTGCAGCCCAGGCTCCCGCCGACGTAGGCTCTCAAAGGAACGCAGGAAGTGGGGCGAAAACCAGAGGCAGCGGACAGGTGGAGTCGGGACGTGGCGACGCGACGGCAGCGACTCGAAAGCCGACAGATGACATGAAGCTCCACCTGGTCAGAAATACCAAGGTGACATGCAACGACGGGACGGCCGCTGGGTACGAATCTCAAAACTATTCTAGTCGTTTCAACCCTTTTTCTAGCTCTTATTTATGGATCTTTAGATTTTACCTGAAGGAAGTCAAAGGGAGCCGCCGATGGCTGTTGTTTCTGGAGGGTAAGTCACCTGCTTGTTGACCGTGTCATCGACCAGTCAGCAGGTGTATTTCCTACCTCTTTACTGCCAACAGGCGGAGGCGACGCGCTAAAAGGAGCCTCCTTCCTACTATTATAATCCTTTTCTTGATATTTTTAGGCGGCTGGTGCTGCTACAGCAAAGACACCTGTGACACCAGATACCAGAATATCCCTCGCCTGATGAGCTCATCGGTATGGCCGCAAACAAAAAAAGGTGGGCCACTTGGCCAGGAATGCGTGGCCGTCATGTTCCCAGTGCTGGTGACACTTCAGGACGTTTTTTTACGAGCGATGTTTACCTGAGTTATATTTACATCATCTGTCTTTCAGGTACTGGAATACTGTCCTCCAACGCGGAGGAGAACCCACACTGGCATAACGCAAACATTGTGTAGGTGTTCTTTTTTTCCAAGATTTTGAATGCCGTATAATGTGGGGGTGTCAAACTTCATCACATAAGGTGCCATTTTCAAACAATGTAGGTCGCGAGCTGAACAAAATGTATATTTAATGGACTTTCTGTACCAGGAAGTACGAATCTGATGATGTTGTAACATCTTGATTATCTTCCTGTTTCCTAATCTCTTACTAAAAGATGAATATATTTGTCATGCATGTACAGATTCATCCCGTACTGCTCCAGTGATGTTTGGAGCGGCACCGGTCCCGGACCCACGACTCCTCAAAGACAACGGCAGGCGAAAGAGAAAGAGCGGAGCACAAATGCAAGTCAGTAACCTTAACGTTGCGTGGAGCGGAAAACCAGATCAAAGGCCTCACGTTGGGTTTGTCGACAGCTGAATATGTGTTCATGGGATCCTTCATCATCCGAGAGGTCGTCAGGGATCTCATCCCGAAGGGAATTAAGCAGGCCAAGGTTGTCGTGCTGGCTGGCACAAGGTGAGCGTCCACAGTTTGTATATGCAAGCTCAGTTTTGGCTCAATCCCAGAGCTTTCTCTGCCACGAACCAACGCTACTGTATTTTAGATTTATCACCTTGATATGTTGTTGGCCTTCTAAAGTTTTTACATTTTTATGTATTTTAAAATGAGTATTATTTTATTTAAGTGGTTTGTGACCCTTTACTTTATGACAAAATGTGTCCAAATAATCTTTATTCATTTTTTACCAAAACATAAGAATTATTTAAATAGAATATAAAAAGGTAATGCAAGTTCTGCAGTTAAACACACATTCTCATTATACTTGCATGTTCTGGCTCTTACAAAGACACTGTTTCTTTGGGTGTCAACAAGCACAGCAGATTATTTCCACTACATAACACAAAAATAGATAATGAAGAAAAATATAGAAACTGATGATTTATTTTTTATTTCTTTTTACTAAAATAGAATGCATGCGTAGCGAATAACTAGCTGCAGACATTTAGATCTACTTATTTAATACCATGTATAAACTTTGTATATTATGAATATCAGAATTTAAATCCCATTAATCTTCTACAAAATAACGAACGTACAATTTTATACATCAAATTTAGGACATTTCTTATTTTTAATAAAGGTTTTGGCTAATCTAATCTGCAAGTGGAATATCATGATAATAATGATAAGCAGGATGATAATAATAATGTTTTTTATTTTTTAAATAAAAATTTGCACTGACAATTAAAATAATAACCATTACTATAATAATAACAAGAATGACAACATTAACAATTACATAATTATCAACATTAACAGTATTAGTAAAAAATATTCATATGTTTTTCTCTTTGTCGCCGATTTTGCAGCAATTTCAGCAGAAATAAAATGTATTTTAAATGATTAAAACAACAGTACTATCAGTAAAGTTCAGAACATTTTGATGTCGTCTAAACTCATCTTTCCATTGACTCTCTGACTCAGTGCTGGTGGCACCGGTGTTTTGTTGAACATGGAGAAAGTAGCCAATCAGCTGGCCCAGCTGGGTGCCGAGGCTCAGGTCCGAGGTCTGGTGGATTCTGGTTGGTTTCTGGAAAGCAAACAAGAGCGATCGCCCAACTGTCCTGAGACGGTCTCGTGCTCCCCTGAAGATGCCATTAAGCTGGGACTAAAGTGAAGCCCTCAGATATCCACTTCAGAAGCTACTCGTTCCTTGAATACATTTTTGTTCCCCGCCAGGTTATGGAACGGTGTCGTTCCCGAAAGATGTCGGCAGCTTTACAAGAGAGGAGAGGAGTGGCAGTGCTTCTTTGGCCACAAAATGTACTCTACCCTGACCTGTGAGTGTGTAGACGAAAACCTTCTCAACCGTTGTGTTGTTCCAGGGTCAAGGTGACCCGAAGGCCTGCAAACAAATGTGTTTGTGGTATCCCTTGCGTTGCCTCTGGGTCAACATTTCACCAAGTTTTTTTCCATTTCTTAATCAAGTAGCTCTCAGGCTAACACTGCTAAATGCTCAACTGTTTCTTCCATGCAGCTCCACTGTTTGTTGTGCAGTGGCTTTTTGACGAGGAGCAGCTCAGAGTGGAGAACATCTTCATGGGCGGACAGACTCTCTCCGACGAGCAGTGGCAGTACATCCAGAACCTCGGCACCGAGCTCAAGAACTCCCTCAGAGATGTCAAGTATTGTCGTCAGCTTAACAGTTGTTGGGTTTTTTTTCTCATTTAAAACTGACAACTTTTACTTTGTTTTCAGCGCCGTGTTTGCACCGTCCTGCCTCTCGCACGTGATGATCACTAAAAGGTGACAAAAGATTTTAATCCATCTTTTCTTCATTGTTATAGTATAGTGTTTGCGTGCTTCATGCCTTCAAACTTTCACTCACAAATATTAGTATATAAGTATACATTGAAAATAAACAATGATTTTTACTTTTGGGCTGTAAAGTTAAAAATAGAAATAAGTAAAATGAGAATTAAATCAAAGTGAAGCTAATGACAGGTGACACTGGATTATCTGCTCCAGTCATCATGGATTTTTAATCTCGTATACCTTCACATATGGAATGCCAGGAGTGCCAGAGTTAGGTAACGCTAAGATGTATAATCCTTTTAGATCCTTACAAACCACTGGATGAGCTCGGAATATGGTATGGAGTCCGTAAATACATAGTTAGGTAACAATCAAGCAAATGGAAAATGAGATGAACAGGAAAAAAAGTTTAAAAAAACATACACATATTTTTTAATAGATATAAGTACACTTTTTAATATGTTTAAGGGGGACTTTTTAAACAAACCTATATGTATATTTTATTTATAAACATTATTTTTCCGCATTTCCAAAAGAAATTTCACAACAACTATCGAGCTGGATGAAATTTACCCACATTTATATCAACATTGTTGTGTTTTCAATGTACCCTTGGCCATATAAACAAGTGTATTTATACAGATTTGTATGTATTTTGATGTCTTTCTTTCTTCTATTTAAACTATTTCCAATCCTTTTTATTACCTATTAATGGCCGTCCTGGTATTCTATACACACATTGATGTCATGGATGTTCATCCCAAAATAGGCTGAATTAATCTGATATTTACTACATGAGGAAATATGTTGTATTGAAGTACCCAAAATAAGTCAAATGGGGTTTGTAGGAAAATTTCACCCAAAAATTAGGGAAAAAAATAGAACAAAACATATAAGATGCCAAAATAATTAGGCGTTGTAACTCTTTTTGTCGACCACATGTCTTTTTTTTTCTAGTAACTGGATGAGTTTCCAGGTGAAAGGAACATCTCTTCCTCGTGCGTTGCAATGCTGGGACAGAAGTCTGGAGGCCATACGTAACAACAAGACCCCCGCCAAAGGCTGTCCGTTCCACCTGGTTGACACATGTCAATGGCCTCAGTGTAACCCCACCTGCCCGGCTCTGGTGGACCGAGCCACCCAACGGGAGCTCACGCTGCTCCAGATGCTAGCGGCCATGGGCCTAGACCTCCAGAGGCTGGGTCTGGACCAACAAGGCGATGCGGTCACTATGGTCAGCAATGGTGGCTAAAATAAAATAAAAAATGGTAGATTGGATTCCGAGGAAACCCCGGGAAGGGATTTAAAGAAGAAGCACAATCATTAAAATGTCACTGTATTTTCAATTAAATTAATTTAGTCAGTAATTCTGTGCAGCCTGGGTTTGGCTCGCCCCTTCTGGACGCCAGAAAGAAATGTACAGCATTTAATAACTGCTTTAGTTCTGTAATAACGTTTAAAAAAAACATGCAATTTAGTGACACCCCTTTTAAAATACAAACTTTTGTTTTCAACAGCAAACTGGGAACCGCTTTTCAATTTATTTATTAGATATTTGAAGAATAAAGGGATATCAAATCAAATACCAGATTGTGACTCAACAAATTTATGAATTGAAAATGTAATTATTTTGCAAATGTAAAATAAATGTTTTGAAAAAAAGTCAACCAGTACATTTGTCCCTTACTTTACCATGAGTAAGAATTCATGCTGTATCGAAATATTTTCTTTAAAGTGTGTATTTGTCATTGCATATAAGATCCCGTTTCCTTATATTAGACTGCAAATGTACCTTTAAAACTGTGAGGATATGTTTTGGCCTGAGTGTTAAAATAAATAAAAACACTTCGATCTGAAATTGTAAGTTCATTTAATTGATTTGTACATTAATATATATATATATATATATATATATATATATATATATATATATATATATATATATATATATATATGTGTGTGTGTGTGTGTGTGTGTGTGTGTGTGTGTGTGTGTGTGTGTGTGTGCTTGGTTCTGTTTTTCTATTGCTAATTTGGTCTGTTTCATCTTGTTTCATTCTTTTATTCTGTGCTGAAACCACAAACCCCACTTTTTTATCTTTACATCACTGGAAATAAAAGTTTCTGATTCTGAAAATCGCCGATTTAAAAATATGGTAATATGGGATTATTCCTCCACACACAACGGTGGCGCTGTTTTAATAATAGGAACTTCGTAATTTTCAAAAAATGTAAACATCAAATTATAAATTCACGTATCATTCCAAAATATTTATGGATCCTGTTGAGCATTAAAGCGAATTGAAAAAAATAAATACAACGACAATATGTACGTTTCTATTTTGTATAAAAGGAAAAAAGCAAATCATTTATAAGTGGTTTTGTTAATATATAAATTCTTAAAATACGACTTCGAATGCTTGATTTAACATTCAAAATGATTAATTTATCTGGAAATCCAGTTCGTTTATTTTCTTCTCCATACTCCCATAATGCCTTGCGCTGTCCATCGACTTCCTCTTTCCGCCATATTGCAGAACCGGTAAGATGTCTTTTTCCACTAACACACTCAATCCCTCGAATATCTAAGCCATCTTTGCACCAATCTTACTCTTTTCAAGACCGTGTGGAAGGTGAATTACATGGAAATGATTCGGTGTCGTTATTGAAGCGGGTTGCGTTGTTTAAATCGAGCATTTTGGTGTCGCTGGGTGTCTGCCTCGGCCCCGGCTACACTCGCCGCGTTCGGGACGCTACAACTACTCGCACGCTGTCACTTAAACCAAAACCAACCCGTTTGAACTTCTGTTAGATGCAAACTATTATTGCTGTGTCCTCAGGATTCATTTTTACCACGTTAATTCGAACCAGGTTGACTTGCGTTACTAAACCTAGCGGGTATGCTAAACTAGCCGACTGACTAGCTAGCATGAACCGAGGACCATGCTTCAATTTGAACATAACTTTATTTGTTACTCACTGGTAACAGTCGATTGTGGGGTGCTTTTTAAGTCTGACCGGGTTTTTCAGTTAGTACTGAAAATCAAGTTTGATGTGACAGGCTAACATCTGAACCACATCCTAGCAGGTGTTGGTTCAGATGTAAATGGTCAAACTGTTTTAAATATATCAGTATATACAGAAATGATGCTTGCTATGCATGTACGTTTTTGAAAACTTTCATTTATGTATGTAGTCTATGTTCTTTTGCGTAGATGTACATTTAACTATATCTTTAATTTGTGATATTAATTGATTTTCCATCTCCAGGCATCATGGTGCGCATGAACGTTCTCGCAGATGCGCTTAAAAGCATCAACAATGCGGAGAAGCGTGGCAAACGCCAGGTCCTCATCAGACCCTGCTCCAAGGTTATTGTGCGCTTCCTAACCGTCATGATGAAGCACGGTAAGTCATTTTTTAAGTGATGGTTCTGTCTCCACATGTGTGTTTAATCGGTGGATTTGACTGTCTACAGGTTACATTGGTGAGTTTGAGATCATTGACGACCACCGAGCCGGGAAAATTGTCGTCAATCTCACGGGACGTCTGAACAAGGTAAATATTTCAAATCCTTCTCGGGATAAATGTTGAGTTGTTCAATTTTTACCACAAAATATCCAGTTATTTCCCCCCCCCCCCCCCCCTGTATTACATGCAATTAATGCTTGGTATCGAACTTTGGTTCTTTTGTGGCACCGACCAAATGCTTTGTTAAAGAATCAATGTCTTTTGGTGGCTTGTTTCATTACATCGCATGTGTGAACTAAATCTCATCTGATGAGTGAAAAAAAAACAAAACAAGTCTATTAGTGTTTTGCACTTTAAGTCATTTTTATTTATATAGGGCTTTTCCAGACCAGGGTCACAGAGCGCTTAAACAATCAAAACAATTTTCAATAAAGTATATACTTTAAAGGTCAAGATAACACTGAGAACAACACAGGAGTTCCAGAAAATCAAGTGAAACAGGCAATAATTCATCTTAGTTATGGGGAAACTAGAGGCTGAAAATGTAAACTCAATATTTGTACCATGTGTCATTTTCATTTTCCTTTTGTCTAAAATAATAAGTTGCCAATTTTTTTTATTATAAGTATTGTAAACGTAGTCAAGGTTCGGTGCCGTTTATGATAATCCGCTTTCTTTAAATGTATGTATTTTGTATCCAATGTGACATGCAAATCAGGGCTGAACGATTGATCGCATTTGCGATGTAAAAAAAAATGCAATTATATCGCAAAGACTGCGATTTTATGTTCATTTTCAAGCCGTTATGTAGTCACGTGACTTATGATGCAGCTGAGCAGAACAAGCGAGAGACGTAAACACTCTGAAACAGAAGTGTTTTCAACACGTATAAATTCTGAAAACTGTTCGTAAATTTGTGTTAACACGAGAGCAGCCGTGTGTGCGCGCGCCACTGCCATGTTTGTGTTTGCTAATTCAATTGTTACCTTGTTCAATCGCAATTCAAACTTTAAAATGTATAATGTATGAATGTATATCACAGTCACAAGTCAAAATGTGTGACCAGTGTTTTCACTTTTCTTTACTCCGCACTGAGGTTTGTGACTATAAAATGTTTAAATCACACATTTTTGCTGGAGTTTTTAAAGTACCTTTTATTCTCGCTTTATTTTAATGTATGCTTAACTTGCTTTTATCTTAAACATGCCTTAAACTTCTCAACAATCACAAAGAAATATATTTTACTGTGCAGTGAAATATTTATTGTATTAGAGAAAAAAATGAATAAGAGGACATAAAATAAAAAAAATAATCACATATTTAATCGCAATTGCAATATTTAGTAAAATAATCGCAATTATATATTTTTCAATAATCGTTCAGCCCTAATGCAATTCTAAACTTATAAATAAAAGTTCATTTAGAGAGTCTTGGTCGTTGATTGTAAACTGTTATCAATGTTCTTGGTGTCATAATTAATGCCACATTCATGAGTTCATCTCTTCACCTTGCTTAAATTTCTAAACATATTTTCTTCTCCAGTGTGGCGTGATCAGTCCACGTTTTGACCTTCAGCTGAAAGATCTGGAGAAGTGGCAGAACAACTTGCTGCCGTCAAGACAGTTTGGGTAAGACTTCAAATGCAGTTCCACACCTTTTACAAGATAATCTAAATAATTGCATGATCTCATTTGTGTTGAGTAAATTACTTTGCTGTGCACTGATCATTGGTTTTGTTGTTATGGCAACATATATATATATATTTTTAATCATAATGGAAAGATGCAGCAACAGTTGCTTTTACATTTAATCAACACTAAAGTTATCTTCACTATGATAATTAAAGCAAAGAGACCCGGTTGAGACATAGATTAACATCAAGGGCTCAATGTTTTTTTATTTAATGCGCCAAAATAATTGTATATGGGTCCTAAACTTGTATCTTTAGATTTTGAGTAACATCCTTCATCCAACAAGAACTTGCATTATTACGGTACAAAGTTAAAGTTATGTTATTTACAAAACCGTCATAATGCGTATCATATTTCATTATCCACAATCTGATTCATTACCTCATCAGTATCGATCCTTCAGTCAATGGAAGTCTGGAAACATTTGTCAAACTGCTACAAACCTGGACATGGCAACTTTTGTGGCGTTTAGCAAGTGCTCATGGGAAATGTTGTCTCCCAACAGGCTAAACGGTACCACTCTGGTCCACTGGTGTCGCTCGACTTCAAATCGCTTAGAATCGCTTTAAGACTTACTAGACCGTGTGTAAGGTAAATAAGACAAGACTACTATGAACATGTTTGAAAAAAAAACTTGTTTCATAATGGCAAGATGATAATTAATTGTTTATACTGAACATGATTTAAATATGATTCTCAATTTGTTTCTAGTTTGATTATACTTAAATCTAAATGGTAAAAATCCTGCTGCTCAAGCTTTATTTCAATCGTACTCGCCATCCCAGTGACAGTTTGTGCTGCATCACATGCATGATTGACTCTCTATTGAAGTTCTTTCACTGAAACATGTGGAGCATCAACTCTGGTCGTACCTGAACTCTGTATATAGCAACGTTTTCGGTTTGGATTACTGTGCTGCGCTTGCTGCCAAGAAATGATCCACGCGTTTCCAAAAGAGTGACTTCAGCTAAATTGAGTTCATGTTCGGTGCCTCACTCACATTGTATGTTTTGGAGAAGACGGTTTTAAATTTTGTTGAGGCTAATTGCATAATGAAGAGGTTGACAAGTGACTTTAATTTGTTAAGCAAATGTAGCTACAGTGTAATCTATGGGGGTTTGTGCTTAGTGTTCAAACGCCAAAGTTAATCTGGTTGTATTTTATTAAAGTCGCAAATATCTCTCGTCAAAAAATGAACTTTTTCCTTTTTTTGAAACTGTACTGTGAGGAATCAAGGCGTTTAAGGGTTTCTAATTCAACGTTTGTTTTGTCCAGATACATTGTTCTGACCACCTCTGCTGGCATCATGGACCATGAAGAGGCCAGGAGGAAACACACAGGAGGCAAAATCCTTGGATTCTTTTTCTAAATGTAAACAACTGCGAATAAAACCCCCAGGTGAACTTCTGTCTATTGTACTCATTTGAACGCTGCCTCAAACTCAAAATTCAGCATTTTAAAAGTTCATAATATTGAACAAGATTCACTCTGAATTGTCCATTGGTGTTTAAATAGAAATGCAGACGTGCGGCTGCCTGTCCAGGGTGTCCCCTACTATTAAGCAGTTCCTAATGATCTTTAAATGGATACTTGATGCATTTTCATTACTCTTTTCCCAAATGCTTGCTATACTCACATCTGCATCTTAACGCATGCTTCTAATGTGGCGTTCAACCTTGAATTAAATAAGACTTCATTAATTTAGGCTTTGAAGTAGGAACGTCTTCAAAGCACTCGAGTCACCTGCTGACCACTAGAGGGTGTTATCACTCGTTTAAGAAATATCCCTTGAATTGTTTTTGCATGAACTTGCAGATATCGTGGTTACACACATACTTTTAGAAAGCAACACTTAACGGCTTATAGATATTCCTGAGGTCCGCGTCGACACTAAGCCTTTGAAATCCTAAAAAGAAGCACATTTGTGTTTTCCCTGGAGGCTGATGCTGGTACACACCTGGTACATCGCCAGCAGCTCGTGGAAGCTTCTGCACTCGTTCTGTCACTCGTCTGACCTTTTCCCCCCCGAAGGCTGCGTCGTGGTCTCCAGGCTCTGCCGAGGTTTGCCGCCGACCTGCTATCAGGCCCAGAAGAGTGGAGCTAACAGCTGCCTAATGCAGCAGCTCCGTCCAACTTCTCCTCGCAGACCTCCCTGAGCCTCAGAGCACTTAGCGCCGCTTTAGTGGAGAAACTTCTCGTGGCTTCAAAGAGCAGCAGCGTCACGCCTGGAGGAGAGACGGGTCTGCTGCCTGGATAAGTGAAGCTCCGTCCTTTGGTTTGAACTTCTCTGGCTTACGGTTAAAAACTAACTTGGAACAAAACGGCTCCCGAGGATCTGAACGTCCGCATAGTTTTCCCTCGACTTCTCCTGAAGCTTCTAATCCTAAACCGATGCGTTTCTGATTCCTCACTTTTCAAGATCCGACGCCTGGAAGAACAAAGTACTGTCCTTGCATTCACTTCCACTCGTGCTTCCACGTCTTTCTGTCCACTCCAGACCAATGAGTTTAATGAAACCAGTGAAGGAAAAATGTATGTTTTTAAATAATCCATTAAAACTTCTAAATTACTTCTTTAGAAATCATGTCGGCTTAGAACACGCACAAAACGTGTCGACCTCAAGTCAACGATATTAAATGGAAAACATGAAATACTCAATTAAAATATACTTTTAATAAATATTTTTCCTTCTGGGTTGTTGCAAAAGCAATGTTTAAATCATACTACTTATTAGAAAACTCGAAAAGAAAAATAAAGAGAATTCTAGATGAGTCACCAAATTGATATTTTGACGAAAAACTTCAGAAGAAATACATTTGACAGTTTTAACTTAGAATATCAGAACGGAGTAATGCATTCTATTAAAGCATTTTATATATAAGTGTGTATAACTTATAGTACCAGTTTAATTTTTAAATTTTATAACCTATCCTTGCGTTTTTAGTTTCTATGTAGTCTTTTTTTTCTGTAAAACTCAAGATATTAAAAGAAGCAAACACACAAATAGACAGACTTCCAATTTTAATATGTTTGATTTATATTAATCTTAGCAACAGAGTCTTTGTTCTGGTCTCGACGTTTTGTCCAAATCCAGCTGTTAAACCTCAAGTCATAAGAGTTTGACGTTTAGTTCGACTTGGAAAAGGGAATCAAAGCCATGCAGCGGTGCCTCTGTTGAGCACTAGGGGGCAGTAGCGGGTCAGCTGCTCACAGCTAACTATGATCTGGTCTATTGAACGTTGAGGATCATCTGGTGTTTAAAAATACATCACTATTGTCTTAACTGCTGATGTAGAAAGAACTTACAACATCCTTGTAATTGTTTATCAGATGCTTTCAGGAAGTAAAAATAAACATCAAAGGAATGAAGTGTTAACAATGTCGGCTTTTTTACGTCATTTTAGAGTAACTAGCCGATACATGGTGATACTGTAGTAACGAGGTTAAATTTGTAGTATTGTGGAGAACTTTACTCTAGTGTTGAATCTACACATGACTCTTGACAAAGTTAAAACTTATTTAATTTAAAAATAAATCCAAATTATGTCCAAACGTCGGCTTTAGATGCTGCCGGAGTCGACGGTATCCTCTCATCCTCAGTCATTGTCGTGTTCCCCCGGGATTTAATCGATTCTTAACTGCACAAGATTTGAATACTGCTGCCACCTAGTGTCCTGAAGTTTAATTGCAACACAAAATTGAACAAACGCTGAGATTATTTGCATGTAAATTGTAAATTAACTCTTTTTATTTTTCACACTTTATTATTATTAAACAAATGTATTTGAGGTATCCCTTGTGTTAGCTCTGGGTCAAGGTGACCCTAAGGCCTGAAAACAAATGTATTTGAGGTATCCCTTGTGTTAGCTCTGGGTCAAGGTGACCTGAAGGCCTGAAAACAAATGTATTTAAGGTATCTCTTGTGTAAGCTCTGGGTCAAGGTGACCCCAAGGCTGGAAAACAAATGTATTTGAGGTATCCTTTGAGTTAGCTCTGGGTCAAGGTGACATGAAAGGCCTGAAAACAAATGTATTTGAGGTATCCCTTGTGTTAGCTCTGGGTCAAGGTGACCCTAAGGCCTGAAAACAAATGTATTTGAGGTATCCCTTGTGTTAGCTTTGGGTCAAGGTGACCTGAAGGCCTGAAAACAAATGTATTTAAGGTATCTCTTGTGTAAGCTCTGGGTCAAGGTGACCCCAAGGCCTGAAAACAAATGTATTTGAGGTATCCCTTGTGATAGCTCTTGGTCAAGGTGACCCTTAGGCCTGAAAACAAATGTATTTGAGGTATCCTTTGAGTTAGCTCTGGGTCAAGGTGACATGAAAGGCCTGAAAAAAAATGTATTTGAGGTATCCCTTGTGATAGCTCTGGGTCAAGGTGACCTGAAGGCCTGAAAACAAATGTATTTGAGGTATCCCTTGTGTTAGCTCTGGGTCAAGGTGACCTGAAGGCCTGAAAACAAATGTATTTAAGGTATCTCTTGTGTAAGCTCTGGGTCAAGGTGACCCCAAGGCCTGAAAACAAATGTATTTGAGGTATCCCTTGTGATAGCTCTTGGTCAAGGTGACCCTAAGGCCTGAAAACAAATGTATTTGAGGTATCCTTTGAGTTAGCTCTGGGTAAAGGTGACCCGAAGGCCTGAAAACAAATGTATTTGAGGTATCCTTGTGAAAGTTCTGGGTCAAGGTGACCCGAAAGCCTTAAAAAACAAATGTATTTGAGGTATCTCTTGTGTTAGCTCTGTGTCTAGGTTACCAAAAGGCCTGAAAAAAATGTATTTGAGGTATCCCTTGTGTTAGCTCTGGGTCTAGTTTACCGAAAGGCCTGAAAACAAATGTATTTGAGGTATCCCTTGTGTTAGCTCTGGGTCTAGGTTACCGAAAGGCCTGAAAACAAATGTATTTGAGGTATCCCTTGTGTTAGCTCTGGGTCTAGGTTACCGAAAGGCCTGAAAACAAATGTATTTGAGGTATCCCTTGTGTTGCATATGTATTTATGGATTCACCTGGTTCCTCTAGGGAAGAGGAACAATCTCCTCACCTCAGACAAGTATTTCAGACACAAGTCCTCGAATCCTTGGTCGTAATGTTTTGGTTTATCGTCAAATATTCCCAGTGCAAGGTGAGATAAAGGTTCCCCTGATGCTCGTATCTGTGATTCCTGGCTCGGCTCTATCTCTGCTGGAGTCAGGGGGGCGAGGCAGGGGGGTCGGACTGTGTGGGGGGGGGGGCGTGTGTGTTGTGCACACGAGTGCGGCCTGCATATGATGAATGAGACGCTTGGAATTTATGGCTCTGAATGTGGTCATCCATTCCTGCCGGAGCCTCACGGCGGTCCTCAAGGGCGTCCTGCTCCTGTACCCCCCCCCCCCCCCACACCTCCCCCCACTGTGGGCAATGGTTAATGAGCAAGCAATGAACACAAGCTGTTAATCTACACACAATAACAGGGAGGGCGAAAGGTTCCGGCGCCAGCTTGCCTTGACTCATTAGTCGTGTCATTTCGTTGTGGATCACCTTGAGACGCCGCCGTCCTCTCGCGGCGCTCCTCGCGCGGTACCTCCGCGCTCGAAGTTCGGCACCGAGTGATGATGTCATATGATGTCGCCCCCGCCACGATCGTCACGGCGACACCGGAAATAGACTCTTATCTTTATAAGTTAGAAAGTTGCTTCAAAAAAAATGGTGCGTCAGGAAAACGACTTGTTTTTTAAAAAAAGCAATTGCAAAAGAATTGCGTCAATAAAAAGAAAAATATGTGTTAAAATGGTTGCTTTAATAAAAGCTTCTTTTTTTTTTAAAACCCTTTAATTTATTTAATTAAAATATTTTGTGTTCTATGGGCAGAACATTTGCGTATTAATTATTCAGTTTGAACAAAGTTTTTAAATTACAAAACTTTTCTTTTCAATTTAATTAAAACAAAAAATTATTTTAGTTTTATTTTTTGAATAAAAAGAAACAAATCTGTTGTACACATTTTGCGATAAACTAATAACTTAAATGATGTCAATTATTAAAACAATGTAATATACAAATACATAAATGGACTAATAAATCAAATTAAAAATGTATAAATAGATATAAACACCACCGTTTTATTCATTTTTCATGAACTAAACTTATCCTAAAA
The DNA here is from genome assembly GCF_982586985.1 of Callionymus lyra. Taxonomy (NCBI): domain Eukaryota; kingdom Metazoa; phylum Chordata; class Actinopteri; order Syngnathiformes; family Callionymidae; genus Callionymus; species Callionymus lyra. The sequence goes on from NC_141818.1 coordinate 35,188,616, forward strand.
ATACAATGTACTATATATATATATATATACACTATATTAAATTAATGTAAATAAATAATACTATTGGCTTTAATCAACTGCTTTTATTAACGATATATAAATAGAAATCTTCATATATTGTCGTCGATACATGATTCATCATTGAATATTTAATCTGTAATATATTTATTATGAAGCAACTTAATTATTTACAGTAATATAAAAAAGTGAATTTAAATAAATAATTGAAAAAAAAAACATGTTTTAAATATAAAGATTATAGAAATAAATAAAATATGATTTATTATATATACAGTATATAAGGAACTAATAAATAGTAAAATGTCTGCGTACGAAGGACTTCTTAACCATAATTACATTTTCTCTTTGTGAGATTTAGGTTTTTTTAGTTAAAAAAAAAAGGAAAACTTATAAAATAACTATTATTGAATAAAAAAAGGCAGGAATGATGATGTGAAACGTCTAATGGAGGCGATGAAGTGAGAGAAGCAGCAGCAGCTTCCAGCATCGCTCTCATCCCTCGCTCTCTCTCTCCGGCTCCTCACCTGCCAATCATGCAGAAAGACACACTTCCGTGAAGCTCTTCCTGCTCCAAACTCATTTCAGAGTTCATCCACTTCCTGCGCCGATCGTTCCGTGTGACCTTCCGCGGGAGTTTTCCAGGCTTCGCCGGCTCAGAGCCGCTCGGCGAGGACGACACTGAGAGAGTTTGAAAGAGGCTTAAGCTGGAGTTCTTATCGCTCACTAATGTGTCTGTTTGTGCACACAGACCCGACCGAATCAAACAAAAAGATTGACAATAAAAATACTTCTTTTTTTATAGGAAAAGGGTAAAATATATAGTATTTAAATAGAGTACAATTAAATAATGATGAAGAAGTTACTAAAATAAATGATTCCAGTTTCAATTTAAATAAATTAAAAATGTAAAATAAGTGCGCATTTTAGTATTAGTTTACTTTCATTTAAATTTACTTTTAAAAATGTAATGATTAATACAAAACACACATTCATAGCATGTGTTTAAATAATATGAGCTAAAATTCAAGGGTTCAGGATCAGGATTTTGGAGATTTTAAATATGAATAAAACATGGAAATAAATGCAAAAATAATAAGTTAATCTAATAATAAGACGAATTGAAAAATATACAATAATAATTATATAATTTAAATTATCGTTTAAATGCAAAAATACAATTGACTGAGCTGGATATTAGGGTGAAATGATTTATAAATTAAAATAAAATGAAAAATAAATGAATAATATTCATGAAAAAAACATAAATCATTAAAAAAAATGTAACTGGAATCTATTTAAAAATGAAACAATAATTAATGATACAATGTTGGATTATATAATATTATTTGTAGTGTTATGTTTAAGGTTTGCAGGGTTAGTAAGACTATGAAATTAAAATTGAATGTTAAAGGAATATAAAGTAAAGACTCAGCTGGAGATTAAATTAAGGCAGTGAGAAATAAAATAAAATATACAAACAATATTCATGTTTAAAATGTATAGCGAGGATGAAAAAGTAAAATGTTGAGTAAAAAACAATATTTCAAGGGTTAAGTGCTGGACTTAAAAGGTGAATAACAATATATAGATCAATTATAAGTCATAAAAATGTATAAACACAATACATAAATGTCAATATAAGTCAAATATGTGGGTTGAATTATGCAGGATATTAAATGTTGTCCGCTGCTATCGACTATGACATCATCACTCCCCTATGACATCATCGACTGGTGAGCCTGACAAATGAGCTAATCTTCTGTGACACGCCGGCCGGAGGTCGACATAACAAGATGAAGGCCCGCAGAGGTCGGGAGGTGTTGACAGGCGCCTCAGGACGAGCGACCAGTTCCTCCTCGTTATGGAAAAACCTATTGATTCTGTTCAATCGCTGATCAATTACTGCTCGACCAGATGAAGAATCTGTTTCCCTTCTTTACGGCTCTGTTACCTCGTGAATAACAAACAAATGAATCGTTTTTTAAGATATCAAATTCAATTTATTACATTTTTAAATAAATAAAGAGAAAGAAAACGTAATAATTCAAGGAGATTTCGGCTGATACAATGTTTTTTCAAAAGAGTGTTGAAATTTTTTTGTTTTTAAAGAATAAAGAAGAAAATCAGTTCAAGAGATTGGAGTTTTAAAATAAAGATTAATGAGTACAAAACAAACATAGAAACAGTGTCATGTTGTTTAGAGGTCAGTAGGTGGCGCCATCAGTTTAAAAATGATGTTTCATTAGAACAGTTGTTTAAAACAAAGGAAAATAGTGCAGAGACTGCCATCTAGTGGGTTCTGAAAATAATGACACTGCTTCATGAAGCTTCATCAGACCATCACCAGGGTTTAAAGTAATACAAATTATTTTTCAAAAATAAAATATAGAAATAAAAAAAGTATATTATTTTAAAGAAAATAAAACATATAAAAACTATTCAAGGTTAGAGACAAAAAAAAAAAGCCTGAAAACAAATGCGTTTGAAGTACCGGGTCATCTTGACCCAGAGACAAAACAAGGATTAAATAAACGATTATGATGTGAAAAGAAGACAATGGATAAAAATTAAAATAATCTAAAATAAATATATTTTAAAAGAGTAAACAAAAATAAAGGGACCGGTTTAGAAAATGGATTTAACAAAAAAGTAAATACATCAAAATGTTGAAATGAATAGAAAAAAAGTTAACTAACAAAGAATTAAAAAGAATAATAACTAAACATTTTTAAAGTGCCTTGTATTGTTTTAGCCCTGATATAAGACGAGTTATATAGAAATAGAAAACAATATATTAAAAGGAAAATGTATTAAAAAAAAAAAAAAAAAAAAAAAAAAAAAATAATGCAATGAACAAAAAAAATCATTAAAAAAACGTGAATTGTATTTAAAAAGTGAATAAATAAAATATAAGTTATTACTTAGAAAGGAAAGAAATCGTATTTAAGGTTCTATGGTTAGAAGAAAATAAATATAATAAAGGTAAATATATAAAAAACATTTAAAAAATATTCCAAAACACAATAAAGAAAAAACAATGATATAAGACAAGTAAAAAAAGAAGCTTTGTATGGAGCTAAGTATATAAAAAGTATATAAAAGTTAATACTTTAGAATATTGAAATAAATTAATAAAAAAAATCAAATTATTCAAAGCTATAGTTTCTAATAAAATCAGAAAATATAGTCAATCAATTTTTAATACCAATAATTCAAAGGACTAGAATTTGGGGTTTTACCATTGATTCGTTTTGTAAACTTTCCCCGACACGCACTCGTCTCTCAACAGTAGCAGCAAACCTCTCTTGAGTGTTGACACATGATCGGGGAAATCCATCCCATGATCTAC